>NC_038044.1:29624888-29776332 GCF_002211085.1 Panicum hallii | reverse complement strand
GCGATGACTGACGCTTTCAAACAAGTACCAGACCCACTACAACAGTCACCTTTCAGAGGATTCATACAAGTGTTGATGGTCTTGCCACACGACTGGACACGGTGGAGGCTCGTTTTCCCACCATGCTCCACCCCCATCATCCCTACTGCCGGCGACCTTATTTCACAACACACAGAGGACGAGTTCGATGATGACGAGGTGGATGCACAGCAGCGCCATCGCCTTCTATGAGATCATCAAGGTATGGGAGGTAATGGTAGACGTCGTTCTCATGCTCCTGAGCAAGATAATGATCCTTATGCTAAGATTAAGTTTTCTATTCCACCGTTTTACGGATCTTATGATGCTGAGACTTACTTGGATTGGGTGATGATGGTAGAACAAAAATTTAGCTCCCATCTTGTTCCTGAGCATCATAGAGTTAGACAAGCCACTAGTGAGTTTAAAGATTTTGCTATCATTTGGTGGAATGAACTTGTCAATGCATGTAATGCCCCACAGACATGGACTGCGTTAAAAAGAAGAGATGCGCGCCAAGTTTTTTCCTCTATCATATAGATGATCTTCGTAAGAAATTACAATGCTTTAATCAAGGTGACATGTCTATCCAAGAGTACGACCAAGAGTTGCAGAAAGGTATGCTTCGTTGTGGGTAGTTGAGGATCAGGAAGACTAGATTGTTAGGTTTTATGGGGGCTTGCGGCGTGAGATCCAGGACATAGTTGATTATAAGGAATATCATTCTATACAACGTTTGTTTCAACTTGCTATGTTGGCAGAAAAAGACTACAGGGTCACCCAATAGCAGCGGCGGAACAACACATTCACGCCACGGCAGTTTCAGGCGCCAGCCACAGCGGCGCCCTCTCGAGCGTACGTGCAGCCACACCTCCCTTCACTGGTGTTGTATGCAGCTCCGCACCTTCAACATCAAAGGGACAAGACAGCAGCAAGTCCTAGACGCCTTCTGGTGTTGCAGCAAAGGCTATGGTGCCCAACACTTGCACTGGTCGCACCTCCGACATCAAGTGCCACCGCTGCCAGGGATTTGGCCATATGCAACGAGATTGCCCTAGCAAACGGGCGATCATTGCTACTGCTGACGGTGGGTATTTTTAGTGCTTCTGATATTGAAGATGAAAATATTATTGCAGCAAACATTTTAGGTTGCGATGACGGTGCTGAGGAGGTTCTTGGTACATCTGCGACCAAAACAACTACATGACCTTAATTGTGCACCGAGCTTTGAGCACCACGGTTGGAGAGGACGATAAACGCCAACGTCACAACCTTTTCAACATGTTTCTTGTTGTCAAGGACTGCCGTGTGCATACAATCATTGACGGAGGTAGCTACAACAATTTGGTGAATGTTGAGGTGGTCAAGAAGCTTGGCTTGTTCACGCGGGAGCATCCTCATCCTATCACATTCAATGGTTTAACAACAACGGTAAGGTAAAGGTAACAAAAAATAGCAAGGATACATTTTTCAATTGGGTCTTACCATGACTTTGCTGATTTTGATGTGGTGCCATGGATGCTTGCTCTCTTTTGTTGGGACAATCCTTGGGAGTTTGATACTGATGCTTTTCACTATGATAGATCTAATAAGTATACTCTCATGCATAAGGGTAAGAAAAATTGTGTTGCTGCCAATGACTTCCACTGAAATTGTGCAATTTGAGAATGAGAAAAAGAATAATGCTAAACAAATGGGTGTTTTCAATTTTGAAAAATCAGCAGCCTATTAAGTTAAAAAATCCTATTTTGTTTGTAACTAAATCTGATCTTGATGAGTTATCTGCCTCTACTGGACCTTGCTATGCTTTAGTGTGCAAACATGCTTTATATTCCATTGAGATCGCGTCCATTGCTTTGCCACTTGCTGTTGCTAACCTTTTGTAGGAGTATATGGATGTCTTTCCGTCGGAGCTACCCCTGGGATTACCACCTGTGCGAGGCATTGAGCAAAACATTGATTTGATTCTAGGGGCGACCTTGCCAAATTGTGCCGCCTACAGGACCAACCCCGACGAGACTAAGGAAAATTCAGTGTGATAGTTCGTGTATTTGTAATGCTAGACATATATTTTGTTAGTGTGAAATATGTGTTTGTTTGTATAAAGCTTATGTGTGTTTGTGTGAAGTTTTTGAAAAATTTAAAGTGCAAGTAAAAAGGGGGATTTTTGTAATTACAGAAAAACCTAGGGTTGTTTTGTAAAATGTATTTGGAGAAGGATAATTTTGAAATAAATGAAGGGTGGTTTGCAAACGTGTTTTTCATACAATTAATCCCCTGTAAAAGAAAAGTTATGTATTTAACCAAAAGTTTCAATTGAAATGTGTATGTTGAAGTGTGTAAAAATTTTGGGTAAAATGGTAAAAAATAAGGGTGTTTACGTAATTTTATAAAAGTACAAGTCCTTTTATGCAAGTTTCTGATTTACAAAAGTAACTTTCAAAATTACTCAGGACTAAAGTGTAAAGTGCAAGTCATCATGACATGTCTATCCACTCATTATGACGAGTCTATCCCGTCATCATGACGTGTCATAAATGCTTGCATTTAGGTCCTGAATTTTATAACATTTCATTCTTTAGGACAAAGCATTCAAATCTGACTTTTTGTTCAAACATTCACGTGCAAAAAATACAAGTTTTTGAGTTTTTGAACTTGAGCCCTAAAGCAATGTTGTAGAGTTTGAAAAACTCTCCAACTTTCATTTTTGGGCATTTCTTCATTTGAGTTTTAAATCAACGGGAAATTTTGTTTTACAGACAGGCCCTTGCAGTTTTCAGTATTTATGCATAGGTCTTTGGGGAAATCCATTCCCCTTTCTCCTCTGTTTTCTTATCACTGGTGCCTTATCTTCTTCCTGCCGTCTCCTTCTCTCCTCCTCTCACTGACAGCACCATCCCATCCTCATCCACTCCCTCCCTCTCTTCCATCCGCAGACACAGGCAGCAGCAGGCGCTTGAGCTCGCTCGGGCGGCACAACCCAAGCGGCAGCCGGCGCTGGGGCGGAGGGCGCAGGCTCGGCTTGGCCGCGGGAGAAGGTCTGGCGCCGGGCGAGCGGAGCTTGGCTCGGGCGCGTGAGCGGGCGGCTGCAGCGCGCGGGCCGGTGCTGGGGCGCGAGCGTGACTGGCGGCCAGGTGCTTGCGGCGCAGGGCGGCGGCTCGGCTGGGCTGGCGCAGGCGGGCTCGGGTGAGCGCAGGCAGGCGCTGGCGGCGGCTGGGGCAGCGCACGGGCAGGCGACGGTTCGGGCCGAGCGGAGTGCGGCCCAGGCGAGCCGGTGCGGGGCAAGGCCCGGGCGGAGGCGCGCGGGGCGGCGCTGGTGTGGTGGCGCTGCGCTAGGCGGGCCCAGGCGGGGCGCGCGGGAGCGGGCGTCGCGGGAGGCGAGCGGCAGCCAGCGCGCAGGCGCGCAGAGCAGGCAGCGGGCGTGGGAGCTAGCGGGCGGCAGCGCGAGCAAGCGTGCGAGTCGCGCGGGAGTTGGAGCGCAGTGGCGGTTCGGGTGCGCGCGGCAATGCGCGGGCTGGTGGTGGCCCAGGCGAGCGTGCGCAGGGGGCCGGAGCGGCGAGCCCGAGCGGCTGGTGGCGAGCGGGAGCAGGTGATGTGGCTCGGGCGTGCACGACAGCAGGAGCGCGGAGCGTGCGCGGGAGGCGTGGAGGTGCACGGAAGCGCAGGAAGTGGACGCGGCTCGGCCCAGGAGCAGACGCGCGTGTGCCCAACAAGCTAGCGGCGTGCGGATGTGACGCAGACTCGTGAGCAGCACGGCTGGCAGTGCAGGAGCTCGCAGCGGGTGGCGCGAGCGTGCACGTAGTGACGCGCGGAAGCTGGCGGTGTGTGCAGATGTTGGGCGGCCGGAGCAGAACGGACCCATTGGCACGAGCAGATAGTGTTGGAGTGCGACGTGCCGAGCAACGGCATGCGCAGGAGGAGTTGCGATGAAGAGCTTCTGCGCGCGATGCAGGAACGCGGTGGCGTCGACCCTGTTTATGCCACGGAGATCTCTGAGTGGTACAGGTTTGGCCGTGTCGAAGACGAAGCCCAGGTGTTCGACGAAATGCCGATACGCACGGTGCTGAAGGACGCGAGGGTTCTGCTGTTGGACGAAGCGTCAAGGGTGCAAGGCACCGTTGGGCGGATGTAGCGACGGCGTGAAGGGAGAACACACGCGGCGCAGGAGGACTATGCAGAGTATTGACAAGCAGGGCAACGACATGCAGAGCGGCGGCGTACAGCGCATGGTAGTGTTACCGCTGGGCGAGCTCAAGTCACAACCGAAGTGGTGTGCAATAGAGTCGCGCGTGGAAAACGTTGGAGGCCGTCGAGGAAAAGGCAATGGACGAAGTCAGGCGGCACTGCAGACTGCTCGTGAGGATTTAGAGGTGGCCAGGTGCGAGTAGACCTCGATCCTAGCGGAGGCGGAGAAGCACTTATGGCGCGGCAAGTCAGAAGGAGGAGTTGGCCAAGCGAATCAGTTCGGCTCCATCGTCTCGTCCCAGAATCCACGACCTCCAACAGTTCGCATCCTCGTGGCTCACTCAACCGCTATCACCACGAGTCACCTCGGAGATTACCCCTTCGACCATCTTCCACCCACGGCAACCATTTCCCGACAGACTTCTTCGTCACCCACAGAATCTCGTCATCGTCGAGCTTTTCTCTTCGCCGATCCTGTTCGCCACGGGAATTCACCTTTTACCCGTTCTTCCTCCACATCCGAAATTACCTCAAGGTTTGCCCTAACCTACTAAATCTTCTTAATGCCGGCGATTCCTTTGCCGGGATATCGTCGTTAACATCCTGTTATCTGTTTTCCTGGACCAGGGACTTAATTGCTACGTTTTAGATAGTTCTAGGGTGTTTTCTGTAAGGTTTCCAGAGTTTTCTTTATTTCAAATCGATGAACTTCTACATTTCATAGATTTTCGTAGGAAGTTCATAAAAATGTAACATCAGTTTTGTTTGAAACCCTAAGTCAAAACCTACAAGTTTTATTTGTGATCTTGAGTGAAAGTCTTTGATGTGTGGCTTAGGTCAAATGTTAGGGAATGAATGTTTTATTATGCTCTATATTGTATGCTTGTGTTATAACTGAAAAGTAAGCCATAGAATATAGATCTTAAATAGAAATATGTGATGTTTCGTCAAACCTTTCATATGAGTGCTCATATCCCTGCCATCAAGACATTGTTCTCGCCCTGATTGCAATCTCCTTAAGGCCCTTTTCTTATAAGGATTCCTCTTAGTTCATGTGTATCTGCTGCCTAGCTAATACGTCTCGACAGCTATGCTTCAGTGTCAGGTTATCAACCCAACCGCTAAACATCCGTTTCCTTTGAGTTTAGAATACTTCTGTATAACAGTTATCGGCCGGTGCATTTCTTTTAGTATGCTTCTACCATCGGCTGAATAGCTGATACGGTTGTTACCTTTCTAGTATCGGCTACTGCCGATACAATTCTTTTGTTCTGTTCTATATCGACTGCACAGAGTCGATGTATCAGAGAGACACACAATCTTAGGGTTCTTGCTATCGGCCGATCCAAGCCGATTCTAGTCGTTTTCCGTATCGGTGGTCAAATATGGCCGATCAATCCTTAGTTTCCCCATCCTTGTCCACATACTCCTATCAGTCGATTTATCGACTGAAAGATCGGATATATGTCACTCAATTATTGTGTTGACGTAATCGAGCCGATATAACCACACGTAGTTATCTAGAATAACACTTAAGCACATCTTAGTTAAGACAACTGCTTTAGGAATCATCCTTCTGCCAAAGTAATCGATGCTTTCATCGATCATCTAGGAACCGATGCACCTTTCCATCGGCTAAACCTCTGTTGTTTCCAATCGGCTCTGTCGTAATCTTCAACGAGTAGCCGATTCTAGTTAGTTGTCCCCCTAAAGCTCTATCTAGGTTTAGTTCAGATCTTTTTGGTTGATATGTGAATAGTATGTTGTATGAATGCTGGTTTGCAATTGAATTGTGAAGTAAGGTAGTTTTATGTGCACACTATGAATGGAATGTTGCATTGCATGTAGATACGACTACTTCCACAGACAGTACCTACGAGATCTCCCCGGAGTCTACGGAGGATGTTCCTGAAGACCGAGTGAATGTCACCAAGGGATTAACTGAAGCCCCGAACCAAAGTTCGGAAGATGTTAACATTTCTGACTTCAGACCCACCAGTAAAGGCAAGCCCCGGACATAACCTACTATTTTTATTACACTGCAACCTATATCTATTTACGTATTCTATGCATTAAGTTCTTAGGAATTGCTTGAAACCCTAGTTGCATTCTCCTAGGAACCAATGTGATGGATACTAGTATTTGAGTCCGACTAGCTGCTATGCTATAGGGCCGGTAGAAGTCGGGTGATTTCCTGTCACTCGCGCGATATAGGAGTTGTAATGTTTACATTCCTGTTACCACTATAAGGATGTCGGACGGGAGTTTTGAGAGGTATCATGGTTGAGGTGATACCCCGTCTGTGTTGTTGAATTGGATAAGGTCGCAGTGTGTGGTAGTGCGGGTTAAGCGTTTGAAAGTACTAGCCACATGCCGTGAGTTATGGGTAAGCGGTAAGCCTAGTAGCCAATCGGCCCGAGGAGTGGACATACCTCCCACCACATGTATTTGCTTCTTCTGGTTACTTATGTTCGACTGAGGAAATACGTGTTGCAAGGGCAACCAGGAATACGGGTTTTGTAGTCGCGCTACAGACGTATGTCCTGCACGAGTGATGTGCGTATGTTCCTGCAGTCGCTTGTGGTGGACCTGTCCACGAGTCGGAATGAAAGGCAAACGGTTGCTTCGGAACTATCGTTGGATGTTCCAAGCGTGTGAGTTAGGTTTACCTTGCAAGGTTGAAAATTCGATTCTGAATCGTCTGCTTCTCACGAAGATTGAGACTGCTTGATCCCTTTACCACATAGAGTAACAAGAGCAATGTTATGATTATTAAAGATGATGTTTGGCTAAAGATCTTACCATGCTTGAGTAGTTATAGGTGCTCACCTAGAATGGATAATCAACTAGAACCTGAAAGGTAAAAGTTGAAATTAAGGATCTACTCTTTGTTGCTTTTCAGCTGAAACTAAATCCAGAACCATTATAAGCCTTCATAAGTCTAGTTACATGGCTAAGTATACCATAACCGGGTAAGCCTTGTTGAGTATTAGTATACTCAGCCTTGCTAGTTGTATGTTTTTCAGGTGATATCTGTGAAGACCCTACTCTTCCCTTGTCTTGGCCCTATGCTTTTCCAGAAGTTTGGTCCGTGGAGTGGGATCCGTCCCCGGCCAACCCTGATGATACCGAGTGATGTCGTGCCCGGGCTTAGCATGACATCCGTCTTGACGACGTGCTGTAGATCATCGCGTATGTTTTCCGCTGCCAAAAAATCATAGCTTTAACAGTTTGTAATATTTTCTCTATGTTCGAAACTTCGTATTACTTTTATAAACTCTTGTAATGTAATTTCCTTCGATGTAAAATATGATGGTGATTGTATCTCTGGACTCACCTTCGTGTGAGGTAACCTTATTGATCCTGTGTATCGGTGGTTTATCGGGACGTTACCCGACAGGCCAAGGGATTATACCGTTTGAAGCACGTTGGAGCCCTCTGGAGTGGACTCGCGTACTTGAGCCGGTATAATTCAGGTTGGTTCTGCCACAGCTGGTATCAGAGCTATACGGTTACTCTGGAGATACATTTTACCTTAAAAATGCTTTCAGTATAAAAGTTTGACCAACAAAGTATTTGGCAAAACTACGTTGGATTCGTTAAGGATTGAGCTTAGTACGTAAAGCCCTAGGGTAATGTTTATGAGGGAAATAGAGGTGGCTATAGTATATATATATAATCCTAACTACCAGCATTACTTTTCTGTCAAAACTTAAATTTATGCACAACCCAACCTTACTTTCTGTAACGACATCTTCGATGATGAGGTAAGGAGGTAAGGATCCTCAGCCAACTGAGGGAGCTTGGCCTTCCCGTCGGTGATGCGAACCGAACGCTGTTTCTCAAGCAGTGGCCTACTTGAGATGCTGCCAATATACCAACTTTGGTTGACTATATTGGGAGTATATAGTTAGGTATGGGGTATGAACAGTGACACCCCCGCATTTTGCGGTACCCCCCGTGAATACGTTGTTTCGACGACGTATGTTAACGTTGTCTGTACGGCGGTAATTGTACAAATGCTGTTTCTATAGTGAACAGTAATGATTGGGGATGCTTTCATGACATGCTGGCATGAAAGGTCCAGTATATACATATTGTGATTTTCTGCAGGTATGCTAACCTCGTTACATAAGCTTGAACGTAAGAACGACTAGAATATATATAGGGAGAGACGTATTTATATGATGCCACCGTAACTAACTACGTAAGACCAAGATTACTTGGCAGTTATTTTTGGTTGTGAGGACGTGTACAACGTGCATGCATCCTGATATTTTGGATTTATTCGATTGCCTTGTTTGTTACGTTGATGTACTGAAATATGTGCTTGTATCTGAATGCTTGCCTAGACTTTGTGTGTAGGAGCCAACATAATCTGCTAGTTTGAACCTTATCGCCGATCTTAGCTCGACAGCTAAATCAAACCCTTGATTTCGCTTTGAATCTGCTTTGGCAGAAACATTGAGCTTCTTCTTTGATGGTTAAACCTTGATGGTTATCATCAAATCCTTCAATCCATCATTTAGTGATCCATCTATCCTCTCCGGATGTTGTACCATATCTTATTGGCTATTCTGGTTACAACATCTGAAAACTACACCTTCCATTTTTGCTCAGATGATTTTGGATAAATTAAAAAGATGTATGACCATAACTACTTCTGGATACAAAATTTCCGGCAAATGTCATGCATCATAGCATATACCATCTTTGGTTAGTGCATGGTGTTGCAACATCATCAAAAATCCGTAGACTGACTAACGGGTGTGTGTTCAGTACAACTTTAGGTTGTCTTCGGTCCCTAAGTCTATTTTGTTGCTGTTGGCACTACAAGGTTGCTATTCCTCTGTTGTGGTGGTGTTTAATCACATGACCATGATGCCGTGTCGGAACCTAAGGCCTCATGTGCGCTGCAGCCACATGACTGAGCCATTAGGAGCGCACTGGTGACTAGGTCTATGTGACGTAACCCCACTGCAATCTCTTCTTATGCAACCTTACTAGTGTCCTAACTTTTGATCCTCGTTTAAGGATATAGGACTGTCCAGGTGTTAGCTACGAGAGAACAGTTGTAGGGTGCGAGTCACGTGCATCATCAACTCATGAGGGTATGCATCATACTTCATGCATTTCATACGTGCATACATTGCAAATGTCATCATCCTTGCATCATAGTGTATGCATCATTTGGTCAACATCATGGTTATTACATTGTATCATATGCATCATTTCGATTGTGCATAGAATTCTTCATCCTCATGATGCACCATCATTGCAATCATACGTCTCAACACTGCATCATGTTCATGGTTATATATTGAGCATTGTGCTCTGAATTGGAGCATTTTTCCTTAATTGCATCGGTATAAATAAGCATGTTTTGCAATCAACATCATCTAAAATTATTCAGATAATAAACTCTGAGCAAGAATAATTCAAACATCATTTTGTCAATCCCTTGTACTATCCTCACTTGCTATCCATGAGCTTTGTGATGAATGTCACCGACATTTATCATCATCATGTGGTGATCTTAGCTCTGGGAGAACTTGATCACCTTTTCCTTTCTTATCTTGTCAAACTCATCTATGTACAATCTCTTCATGCTCTCGTATACTCATCTCGCCATGCTCTCATCATCAACCTCAATCTTCTCTAGTGCGATTGCTTCTTGCCATTTTTAATGGGTGATTTGCTTCTCTTCCCTTCAGAGCCTTTCGTCCGAATCTCGGGACGAGATTCTTTTTAGGGGAGAGGGCTGTGATAGTTCGTGTATTTGTAATGCTAGACATATATTTTGTTAGTGTGAAATATGTGTTTGTTTGTATAAAGCTTATGTGTGTTTGTGTGAAGTTTTTGAAAAATTTAAAGTGCAAGTAAAAAGGGGGATTTTTGTAATTACAGAAAAACCTAGGGTTATTTTTGTAAAATGTATTTGGAGAAGGATAATTTTGAAATAAGTGAAGGGTGGTTTTGCAAACGTGTTTTTCATACAATTAATCCCCTGTAAAAAAAAAGTTATGTATTTAACCAAAAGTTTCAATTGAAATGTGTATGTTGGAGTGTGTAAAAATTTTGGGTAAAATGGTAAAAATAAGGGTGTTTACGTAATTTTATAAAAGTACAAGTCCTTTTATGCAAGTTTCTGATTTACAAAAGTAACTTTCAAAATTACTCAGGACTAAAGTGTAAAAGTGCAAGTCATCATGACATGTCTATCCACTCATTATGACGAGTCTATCCCGTCATCATGACGTGTCATAAATGCTTGCATTTAGGTTCTGAATTTTATAACATTTCATTCTTTAGGACAAAAGCAATTCAAATCTGACTTTTGTTCAAACATTCACGTGCAAAAAATACAAGTTTTGAGTTTTTGAACTTGAGCCCTAAAGCAATGTTGTAGAGTTTGAAAAACTCTCCAACTTTCATTTTGGGCATTTCTTCATTTGAGTTTTAAATCAACGGGAAATTTTGTTTTACAGACAGGCCCTTGCAGTTTTCAGTATTTACGCATAGGTCCTTGGGGAAATCCATTCCCCTTTCTCCTCTGTTTTCTTATCACTGGTGCCTTATCTTCTTCCTGCCGTCTCCTTCTCTCCTCCTCTCACTGACAGCACCATCCCAATCCTCATCCACTCCCTCCCTCTCTTCCATCCGCAGACACAGGCAGCAGCAGGCGCTTGAGCTCGCTCGGGTGGCACAGGCAGCAGCGGCCCAAGCGGCAGCCGGCGCTGGGGCGGAGGGCGCAGGCTCGGCTCGGCCGCGGGAGAAGGTCTGGCGCCGGGCGAGCGGAGCTTGGCTCGGGCGCGTGAGCGGGCGGCTGCAGCGCGTGGGCCGGCGCTGGGGCGTGAGCGTGGCTGGCGGCCAGGTGCTGGCGGCGCAGGGCGGCGGCTCGGCTGGGCTGGCGCAGGCGGGCTCGGGTGAGCGCAGGCAGGCGCTGGCGGCGGCTGGGGCAGCGCACGGGCAGGCGACGGTTCGGGCCGAGCGGAGTGCGGCCCAGGCGAGCCGGTGCGGGGCAAGGCCCGGGAGGAGGCGCGCGGGGGCGGCGCTGGTGTGGTGGCGCTGCGCTAGGCGGGCCCAGGCGGGGCGCGCGGGAGCGGGCGTCGCGGGAGGCGAGCGGCAGCCAGCGCGCAGGCCTGCAGAGCAGGCAGCGGGCGTGGGAGCTAGCGGGCGGCAGCGCGAGCAAGCGTGCGGGTCGCGCGGGAGTTGGAGCGCAGCGGCGGTTCGGGTGCGCGCGGCAATGCGCGGGCTGGTGGTGGCCCAGGCGAGGGCGCGCAGGGGGCCGGAGCGGCGAGCGCGAGCGGGCTGGTGGCGAGCGGGAGCAGGTGATGTGGCTCGGGCGTGCACGACAGCAGGAGCGCGGAGCGTGCGCGGGAGGCGTGGAGGTGCACGGAAGCGCAGGAAGTGGACGCGGCTTGGCCCAGGAGCAGACGCGCGTGTGCCCAACAAGCTAGCGGCGTGCGGATGTGACGCAGACTCGTGAGCAGCACGGCTGGCAGTGCAGGAGCTCGCAGCGGGTGGCGCGAGCGTGCGCGTAGTGACGTGCGGAAGCTGGCGGTGTGTGCAGATGTTGGGCGGCCGGAGCAGAACGGACCCATGGGCACGAGCAGATAGTGTTGGAGTGCGACGTGCCGAGCAACGGCACGTGCAGAAGGAGTTGCGATGAAGAGCTTCTGCGCGCGATGCAGGAACGCGGTGGCGTCGACCCTGTTTATGCCACGGAGATCTCTGAGTGGTACAGGTTTGGCCGTGTCGAAGACGAAGCCCAGGTGTTCGACGAAATGCCGATACGCACGGTGCTGAAGGACGCAAGGGTTCTGCTATTGGACGAAGCGTCAAGGGTGCAAGGCACCGTTGGGTGGATGTAGCAACGGCGTGAAGGGAGAACACACGCGGCGCAGGAGGACTATGCAGAGTATTGACAAGCAGGGCAACGACATGCAGAGCGGCGGCGTACAGCGCATGGCAGTGTTACCGCTAGGCGAGCTCAAGTCACGACCGAAGTGGTGTGCAGTAGAGTCGCGCGTGGAAAACGTCGGAGGCCGTCGAGGAAAAGGCAATGGACGAAGTCAGGCGGCACTGCAGACTGCTCGTGGAGGATTTAGAGGTGGCCAGGTGCGAGTAGACCTCGATCCTAGCGGAGGCGGAGAAGCACTTATGGCGCGGCAAGTCAGAAGGAGGAGTTGGCCAAGCGAATCAGTTCGGCTCCATCGTCTCGTCCTAGAATCCACGACCTCCAACAGTTCGCATCCCTCGTGGCTCACTCAACCGCTATCACCACGAGTCACCTCGGAGATTACCCCTTCGACCATCTTCCACCCACGGCAACCATTTCCCGACAGACTTCTTCGTCACCCACAGAATCTCGTCATCGTCGAGCTTTTCTCTTCGCCGATCCTGTTCGCCACGGGAATTCACCTTTTACCCGTTCTTCCTCCACATCCGAAATTACCTCAAGGTTTGCCCTAACCTACTAAATCTTCTTAATGCCGGCGATTCCTTTGCCGGGATATCGTTGTTAACATCCTGTTATCTGTTTTCCCGGACCAGGGACTTAATTGCTACGTTTTAGATAGTTCTAGGGTGTTTTCTGTAAGGTTTCCAGAGTTTTCTTTATTTCAAATCGATGAACTTCAACATTTCATAGATTTTCGTAGGAAGTTCATAAAAATGTAACATCAGTTTCGTTTGAAACCCTAAGTCAAAACCTACAAGTTTTATGTTGTGATCTTGAGTGAAAGTCTTTGATGTGTGGTTTAGGTCAAATGTTAGGGAATGAATGTTTTATTATGCTCTATATTGTATGCTTGTGTTATAACTGAAAAGTAAGCCATAGAATATAGATCTTAAATAGAAATATGTGATGTTTCGTCAAACCTTTCATATGAGTGCTCATATCCCTGCCATCAAGACATTGTTCTCGCCCTGATTGCAATCTCCTTAAGGCCCTTTTCGTATAAGGATTCCTCTTAGTCCATGTGTATCTGCTGCCTAGCTAATACATCTCGACAGCTATGCTTCAGTGTCAGGTTATCAACCCAACCGCTAAACATCCGTTTCCTTTGAGTTTAGAATACTTCTGTATAACAGTTATCGGCCGGTGCATTTCTTTTAGTATGCTTCTACCATCGGTTGAATAGCTGATACGGTTGTTACCTTTCTAGTATCGGCTACTGCCGATACAATTCTTTTGTTCTGTTCTATATCGACTGCACAGAGTCGATGTATCAGAGAGACACACAATCTTAGGGTTCTTGCTATCGGCCGATCCAAGCCGATTCTAGTCGTTTTCCGTATCGGTCAAATATGGCCGATCAATCCTTAGTTTCCCCATCCTTGTCCACATACTCCTATCAGTCGATTTATCGACTTGTGGCAGAACCAACCTGAATTACACCGGCTCAAGTACGCGAGTCCTCTCTTGAGGGCTACCTCGTGCTTCAAACGGTATAATCCTTTGGCCTGTCGGGTAACGTCCCGATAAACCACCGTACGCAGGATCCAACAAGGTACCTCACACGAAGGTGAGTCCAGAGATATACATGCCAATACATTTTACACCACAGGCAGTTATATTACAAAAATTTACAAGCATCATTAGCTCTCATTAAAGAGAGATTATTACAAAACAGGTTTAAGTTTGAATTCAAAGCAGCGGAGTTTGAAAAGTGTAAACATTATACACGTCTTTATTACAGATGTCATGCTAGCCCTGGCATGACATCACTTGGCGGATTCTGTGTTGGCCGGGGACGGATCCCACTCCACGGACCAACCATCAGGTAAAGGGTAGGGCCACGGTGTAATGAAAGCTGGCTCGTCAGTGGGATTACCTGAGGTAAATCAACAAAAGCAAGGCTGAGTATACTAATACTCAGCAAGACTTACCCGGAATTGGGTATACCTTAGCCCATAACTATACTCATGAAGGCTTTTAGCTTTAGGTAGAGTTTTCAGCTGAAAAGCAACAAAGAGTAGATCCTTATTTCCAACTTTTAGCTTTCAGGTTCTAGTTGATTAACCATTCTAGGTAAGCATCTATAACTAATCAAGCATGGTGAAATCTTTAATCAAGCACCATCTTTGATAATCATAAAGTTGCTCTTGTTACTCTATGTGATAAAGGGGATAAGCAGTCTCATACATCGTGAGAGGCGGACGATTCTGAATCGAGATTCAACCTTGCAAGGGTAAACCTAACTCACACGCTTGGAACACCACAGGGTTGTTCCGAAGCAACCGTTTGCCTTTCATTCCGACTCGTGGATCAGTGCCACCACAAGCGACTGCAGGTCATATGCACATCCAAAGTGCAGGAAATACGTCTGTAGCGCGACTACAAAACCCGTACTCCTGGTTGCCCAGCAACACATATGCCTACACGTCGAACAAAGTAACCAAAAGAAGCAAATACATGTGGTGGGTGGTATGTCCACTCCTCGGGCCGATCGGTTACTAGGCTTACCGCTTACCATATTTCACGGCATGTGGCTAGTACTTTCAAACGCTTAGCCACCGCTACCACACACTGCGACCTTATCAAATTCCACAACACAGACGGGGTATCATCTCAACCATGATACCTCACAATTCCCGTCCGGTATCCTTATAGTGATAACAGGAATGTAAACATTACAACTCCTATATCGCGCGAGTGACAGGAAATCACTCGACTTCTACCGGTCCTATAAGCAGAGCAGCTAGTCGGACTCAAATTCTAGTGTTCAATACATTGGTTCCTGGAGTAATGCAACTAGAGTTTCCAAACAACTCCTAAGAACTTAATGCATATAGATATATGTAAATAATATAGGTTACAGTGTAGTAAAATAGGGGTTATGTCCGGGGCTTGCCTTCGCTGGTAGGGTTGGGGTTAGTCAAAATATTTTCTTCCGAACCTTGGTTCGGGGCTTCAGAGAAATCCGCAACAAGAGTCCCGGGGTCTTCAGAATAATCTTCTTCTTGTTTCGGGATCAGCTGATAATCTCCGTCGGCGAGAGTGGTCGAATCTATATGGAATGCAAAATGAAGTTTAATGGATGCATACATTTGTAGTTCAGTTCACGATAAAGTTGCAATCTAAATAAAGGACATTACATTTTGACAATCAACTTAACTACCCTGTACTGGGCAGTCATTTATCGAGTACTAATTAAACTAACTAGTCTCGTTAGGCAACCGGGGGGGTTACCCTAAACATCCAATTTAATTTTATTAGGTAGTGTATCTAATTATCCTAAGTAACACTACTCAGCAATTCCTATTTATTTTATTAGTTAAACTTTGTAATTAACTTTAGGTTATTATTTGATTATGATTAATCTTGAATTAATTTTTAGGCAAATTGTAATTTAATAAAATTAAATGAATACTTATGAAAATTACCCTAAATGGATTTAATTAAGATAGCATTACTCAAGATATTTTTATATAATAATTAACAACTTACTTAATTAAACAAAATCAAAATGTGAAATTTCAAGTATAATTATAACTAGAGTTTTATATTAAAATTAGGGTTTAAACTTAAAGACATCATAAACTACTTAAGTTTAGCATACCAAAAAGGTTTTATAAATTTTCATGCATTCTAGTTATTGGTTATGATTATCTTGAAATCTAAGTTTGAAATTTATAACTCAAGTTATGTTAGGTTTCTGTTTCTCAAATTTTTATCTTATATCACACTCATAAAGACTAAACTATAGTAAAAATTTCATCCCTAAATATGCATAGATACTTCTGAAATTAATTTACCAAGCTTTCTTTAACTTATAACAAAAGTAATCTAATACTCTAACTAGAGAGCTGATCTAGGCCTCAAAAATTTACACAGAGCTATTTACATTACCTACAACACATGCTCCAAAAACTAACAGCAACAAGGCTATGGATCACAAGATTTAATTAATGCATCCTTTTACTAGCATTTAAAATACAGAACAAACTTTGCACTTTCATGGCATGGTTATAAAATAAAAGTTGCAGAGCTCATCATAAGGTTTCTAACCCAACTAATTTCGTATTTTTCTGATTTTCTACTGTTTTCTATGCATTTTCAAAGTTCACAGCAAGAAACTCAAATAAGGTTTACACATCAGTCCCTAGAACTAGCACAAAACCCCCTGGATTTTCGTTTCTTTTAACCCGCAGTCCCTCCCCCCATTTCCCCCTCGGTCAAGGTAAAAGCCCGACGTTGACCGGCCTATTCCGGCGACGGCGAGCTCTAGGGGTGAGAACAGAGGGGCGGGGAAGCATCTAGGGCCTTATGTGCACCTGCACGAGCCGGGAATTGGAGGGAGACGGCTCGGAGCGGCGGCGCGACGAAGGCCTGCGGCCAGCGGCGAGGTGGTTCGGTGGGGCAGTGTTCCGGTGCCTTTGGACGACGGTGGAGAGGTCGGAGAGCTGCCTGGGGGTGTGCTGGAGCTCAGGCCGGGGTCAGCTGGGGCTAGGGAAGGCCGGAAGGTGGAGTCCCACAGTGGACCGGTCACGGCGGCGACAAGGAAGCTCGGGGAGCTCGTCGGGGAGCCAATGTAAGGCCTCAAGAACCCAATTGGCAGGTCAGGGAGCGTCGTAGGGGTGGCGTGGTGCAGGCTAGAGCATGGTGGTGTCGTGAAGTGGCTTGGGATGGGCTGCCCACGGCGGTGCCGAGCGCGGCCGGAGCTGGGAGAGAGGAGTAGCGCGGAATGTGGGTGTAGGGTTCAGGAAATGCCGCGGCAAAATGGGGAAATGGAATGTAGAGGTTCTCGGAGTGCTTGTGCGCGTGAAAGGTAAGTGCTTCAAGGCCTGGTCAGGCGTCCTCCACGGCGGCGATGTGGTGGCGGCCGATGGGCGATCGGGTTACCGTGGCGTGTGCACGGGGCGACACCGAGGAAGGGCTAGTGCGGTGGAAAGGCCCTCAGGCGACGCGTGGGCACGCGCAGGAGTTGGAGGTGGTGCTCGGGAAGCCGTGCCGGCGGTGGGCGGCGGCGACAGAAGCAGAGCAGAGGGGGAAGCGGCGCGGTCAGAGGTAGACGAAGCAGAGAGGTGTCAGGGGATCTATTTGCAATTCTCAAAAAGTTCAGGGACCCCACTGTAAACTAAAATTTTCCTACTGCTACAAAGGTCAAATGAAAAAGTTCTCAACATGAGAGTTGTAGAGTTTTTCAAACTCTACAACATTGCTTTAGGGCTTGGGTTCAGAAATTCAAAGTTTACAGCTATTTGGATTACATTTTGAAACAAGATTGAATTTAAATTAAATTTGACTTTGCCCACCTAAATTTGATCAAACTTTGGGCATTTTCACAAATTTTCTGACCTGTCATGATTACTTGTACTTTTACACACCAACCCTTAAGTAAATTTGAATTTGACTTTTATATTCCAACCATTTCATATGTAACCCTTATATTTGTTTTAATTACACTTAAGCCCTTACTTTCATACAAAGTTTATTTCTTTTAGATTTTAACTTAACATTTGTGCTTTACTTTGCTCTAATCAAATAAATTTGACATTTAAGAGTATTTTCACATAATTGCACATAAAAACTTATGAAATTCATAATTTACAATTTCACCCTTATGCTTTGTACAACTTATATGCACTATAACATGCTTACATGTAATACACCCAAACTTAGTATCTAGTTGTCTAACTACCTGGATATTACAGCCTTCCCCCCTTAAAAAGAATCTCGTCCCGAGATTCCGAAGCTGAACAGAAATGGATAATTAGATTTGGGGATTGGCTTGAAGGAAGTCTGGAAAATTCCGTTGAAGATAAGACTCAGTCTCCCAAGTCGCTTCTTCTTCGGTGTGATGATCCCATAAGATCTTGTACATCTTAATTGCTCTCCTTCTGGTGAATCTCTCCTTAGTATCCAGGATTCGAAGAGGTTGTTCGATGTACGACAAATTCGGTTCAATCTCAATGGCACATGTCTCAACGATTTCTGTGGGTACTTTGACACACTTCTTAAGTTGAGAGACATGAAAGACATCGTGAATGGCAGCCAATTGAGATGGAAGGCAAAGTTTGTATGCCACTGGGCCACAAACGTTGAGAATTTCAAAGGGTCCGACATATCGAGGTGCTAACTTCCCCTTTATGCCAAAGCGTTGGACGCCTTTGGTAGGAGATACTCGGAGATAGACAAAATCTCCTATTTGAAATTGTAGAGGTTTCCTCCTCTTATCTGCATAGCTCTTCTGTCTGGACTGAGCGGTTTTAAGATTAGATTGAATAATCTTAACCTTATCTTCGGCTTCAACGACTAGGTCTGGTCCGAAAATTTTGCGTTCACCGGTCTCTGACCAACTCAAAGGAGTTCGACATCTGCGACCATATAACGCTTCGAAAGGAGCCATTTGAAGACTAGCTTGATAACTGCTATTGTAGGCAAATTCAGCTAGAGCAAGGCACTTGTCCCAACTTGTACCATAGTGAATAATACAAGCTCGGAGCATGTCTTCAAGGATTTGGTTAACTCGCTCAGTCTGTCCATCAGTTTGAGGATGATATGCAGAGCTTCTAATCAATTTGGTCCCTAAGACTGATTGTAACTGCTCCCAGAAACGTGCGATAAATTGGGGCCCTCGATCAGATATAATGGTTTTTGGAACCCCATGCAATCGAACGATTTGTTCCAGATAGACTTCGGCATACTTCTTAGCAGAGTAAGTGGTATGCACAGGGAGGAAATGAGCTGTTTTTGTGAGTCTATCAATGATCACCCATATGGAGTCATGTTTTTGAGATGTGTTGGGAAGACCGACAATAAAATCCATGCTAATGTCTTCCCATTTCCATGACGGTATGGGTAATGGCTGAAGCGTACCAGAGGCTTTTAAATGGCTAGCTTTAACTCTCTGGCACGTATCACACTCGGATACATATTTGGCAATTTCTCTCTTCATTCTGGTCCACCAAAAATGTTGCCGAAGATCTTGATACATCTTGGTGCTACTAGGATGAATAGAGAATTTGGACAAATGTGCTTCGTCGAGGATTTGCTTACGAAGTTGATGATCCTTAGGCACAACAATCCGATCGTTGAACCATAGGACTCCTTGATGATCAGTGTGAAAACACTGATATTTAGCTTCTCCCTGGTATAGCTTGGATTTGATAATTTTTACCCCCTCATCATGTAGTTGTGACATGACGATTTTATCCCGCAAAGTAGACTCAATGGAAATTAAGTTTAAACTACCTTGGGGAATAATCTCAAGATTGAGTCTTCTCATTTGATGGCAAAGAGTGTCATTAAAGGTGGATATGGTTAAGCAGTGACAATGTGACTTGCGGCTAAGTGCATCCGCAACCACATTAGCTTTGCCCGGATGATAGTGTACCTCAAGGTCATAATCTTTGATTAACTCCAACCAACGCCTTTGCCTCATATTTAGATCAGCTTGAGTAAAAATATACTTGAGGCTCTTATGGTCTGTGTAAATGTTACACTTAGCACCCATAAGATGATGTCTCCAGATCTTGAGAGCGTGAATAACTGCTGCCAATTCAAGATCATGTGTTGGATAATTTTGCTCATGAGTCCGAAGTGCTCGGGATGCATAAGCAATAACCCGGTTGTTTTGCATAAGAACACAACCAAGGCCAATTCCGGAAGCGTCACAATAGACATCAAAAGGCTGGGTACTATCTGGCTAAGCTAGTACTGGAGCAGTCGTCAGAAGTTTTCTCAAAGCGTGAAATGCTTCCTCACACTTATCATCCCAACGAAACTTAATTTCTTTCTTAAGTAGCTCAGTCATGGGTTTAGCTATCTTGGAGAAGTCTGGAATGAATCGGCGATAATATCCTGCCAATCCAAGGAAACTTCGTATTTGATGGACTGAAGTGGGAGGGTTCCAGTCCATAACTTCCTGAACTTTGGTTGGATCAACCGATATGCCTTGACTAGAAATAGTATGTCCCAAAAATTTCACACTATCCAGCCAGAATTCACATTTTGAAAATTTGGCATAAAGGCGATGATCCCGTAGTCGTTGATGAACGACACGTAAATGATTAACATGGTCTTCTTTGGTTTTGGAGTAGATCAAAATATCATCGATGAAGACCACAACAAATTTATCAAGCTCCGGCATAAATACAGAATTCATGAGATACATGAAATATGCCGGTGCATTGGTAAGTCCGAATGACATAACCAGATATTCATAAAGTCCATATCTGGTTGAGAAGGCCGTTTTTGGAATGTCACTAGGCCTGATCTTGATCTGATGATAACCAGAGCGTAAGTCAATCTTGGAAAAGACCTTTGCTCCAGCTAGTTGATCGAACAAGATATCAATGCGGGGAAGAGGATACTTATTTTTAATGGTAACCGCATTGAGTGGACGGTAGTCGACACATAGCCTTAGACTATCGTCTTTCTTCTTGACAAAGAGAGCAGAACAACCCCAAGGTGAAGCACTTGGACGTATATATCCCTTATCAAGAAGATCTTGAAGCTGAATTTTCAGTTCTGCTAATTCATTTGGAGGCATGCGATACGGCCTTTTTGAAATTGGAGCAGTGCCAGGTTGAAGTTCAATAATGAACTCGATGTCTCTATCTGGTGGCATTCCAGGCAAATCGTCTGGAAAGACATCGGGGTATTCACATACTACAGGGATATCTTTGACTTTGATATCTGTGATAGCATATGCGCAAGGGTGTAGACATTCTGATGGAGGCAGAACAAGAGTAATGGCTCCACAATATGGTGAATCAATTTCGATAACCCGGGAAGATATATCTAACTGGACTCGATGTTCAGCCATCCAGTTTGTCCCAAGTATGACATCGATATCCTCTAAACTGAGTAAAACCAAATCAGTTTTAATCTCTTTACTACCTAACTGAATTGGCACATATCTACTTATTCGGTTGGAAGTAATATTTCCTCCAGGGGTAGTGATCATATATGACCCCTGGATAGGACAAGATTCAAGTCCTAGTCGGGTTCCACAGTTGTTACTAATAAAGCTATGTGTTGCCCCAGAGTCAAATAAAGTAACAACTGGTTGGTGGTGAATAGAAAATGTACCCGACATGACAGGAGCTCCATCTGGAAGTTCTGTCAAAGTGGTGAAGTTAATCCGTCCTTGCCGGACTTGCATCACCGGCTTCTTGCCCTTATTCTGGTTACCCTGGGTAGAACCTTGTCCTGGATTAGGTTTCTTGGGCCGCGGACAATCTCGGATGAAATGGTCCGTACTTCCGCAATTGTAGCAGCGATAGTTGCTGCCTTTCTGTGGCACTTGCTGAATACTTGGCCGTGGGCCAGATTGTTGTGCTTGTTGCGGGAGCACAGGAGGTCTGTACCTTCCTTGCTGCTGAGGCGGCCTAAAAACCAATCTTCCCGTTGGAGCATTGCGCTGTGGTGCTCTGGGCGGCGTATTGGAAACAACCCGATACCTCGGTGGTTGCGCACTCGAGGGTCTAGCAGGGTTCTTCCGCTTCTTCTCGGCATAATGCGCCACAATGCAGTCTTCTTGAGTTAAGGCCATGTTAACCAACTCACTGAAAGTATTTGCCTTCACAAGGTTCAGGCGTTCCTTGTGTTTGGTGTTAAGGCCTCGGCGGAAACGGTCTTGTTTCTTGGCATCATTATCGACATGATACCCTGCATACTGGCACAGATGATTGAAATTCTGTGCATACTGCAGAACTGTATTGGCACCTTGAGTAAGAGCCAGGAATTCATTAAGCTTTCGCTCCAATAATCCGGCGGGAATATAATGCGCTCGAAAGGCGACCCGGAATTCATCCCATGTGATGACATGCCGGGCAGGTTGCATGGCATGGAAATTGTCCCACCAGATTCGAGCAGCACCACGAAGTTGTTGAGCAACAAAGGAAGCTTTGCTAGAGTCCGCACAAGGTATGGTCAGGAGAGCGAACTTCGATTCAATAATATGGAGCCAGGCATCGGCATCCAATGGTTCTTCCGCCTTATTGAAGAAAGGCGGCTGGGTACTGAGGAAATCTTGGTAACTAGCCACAGGAGGATTGCGATCATCACGGCCTCCTCGGAATTGATGCTGCTGGTTTTGCTGGGCTTGTACCAGCAGGTTGAGCAGCTCCGTTTGCCGAGCCATGACTTCGGCAAGGTTGGGAGGAGGTGGTGGCGGTTGTTGAGAACCGCTGGCCTGATCAGCCCGGAAACCTTCCGGTGTTCCGCGTGTGGCTCCAACCATCTGAAATAAAGGAGATGTCCATCATTAACTATATAACCTTACTCCCAATTTCAGAAATCAAAACACTTTAGATAAACAATGCATATATTCCGTTCAATCATCTCATCTCAGAATTTAAAGATAGCGAACAAGATGATAAAACAGGAAATTATATTACATTGCTGACTCGGATAGTTCTTCACATCTCATGTCCGAAGTTCACTACATAGGCCATCTATGTTACATCAAATGGCACGAGGTTTAACTACTTAAACTATTACATTCCCTTAGATTACATCTCGAAAGTCGACGATTTACTAAAAATCGTCGAAATTTCCTACAGAAGACTGACTGCCAGAAAGAGAGTGATGGGGACTAAGAACAGGATCCCCATGCTCAGAATCAATCTCTGAAATACCCTCAATTTCCTCTGGGTCTTCTTCTTCTTCTTCAGGTACTATGGGTATAGCTGGAAGTATCGGTTGCTGCTGCAATTCCTCAATGTGAGCCTGGGCATCATCAGCCACAAGTATCAGATCATGAATTTGTGCCTGTAGAAACTCAATAACAGTGTCACGCTGAGTGATAATATGATCACTCTCATTGATCTGATCTTCACGATGGAGGATTGTCTCATCTCTTGCGGCAATAATTTCATCCTTCTGAGTCACCAAAGCTTGTAATTCTTCTATTTGGGTTACTTGATGGTCAGCGTTCCGATAGTGGCTTTGAGCCACACCAGTTATCTGACTTACCCCATGACGCAGTAGCATTTGATAATGATATTGCACATCCATGAACCTGGTAACCATACGGACGGTTTCTTCAGCCAGATCCCCTAGCAGATGACCATGATGGTCTGTCCGAAAATCCCAGTCCGTATTACCCGGGTCTATGGTAGGAAATAACCCAATAGGATATGCGGCAACTTCCATTGGATGCTGATTGCAAAAGAGTTTGATAGCTTCTAAAGCAGCAGTTTCAAGAGTATCCACTAGACGATATCCAACCACTTCCACTTCTATGGGAGGCCATAAGGAGCGGAAAGGGTGTTGAGGAATTATCATCTTAACCCTGCAGCGGGGAACTCCTTCTTCAAGATACTCTACCCCATCATACAGAGGAGGCTCTGTATAATGAAACATACTCAAGGATTCCCACAAAAGACGAGGAAACCCTTCCCAATGTAAACCATTGGTGTGAAAGTGCCCCTCCTGATCCCAAAAGGTATTAGCAGGAGCAGCCATCTGCGACAACAATGCAAATGGTAAGATACATTTACCCTGCGGAAAGCTCACAAGGTAAATGGATTAAGATAGATGATTCTGATAACAGCAAAAGCTGGAAATCAGATGGATACTTAAGAGCTTAAAGATTGCTATCTACCCCAATTAAGAGATACCAACATATTATTTATTTCTTAGAAAGTATCGAATTTAAACATTCGTTTTGTTGATTAGTGTGTTATGCATGCACGTATTACACGATCTCACAACCAAAAATAACTGCCAAGTAATCTTGGTCTTACGTGGTTAGTTTCGGTGGCACAATTTAAATACGTCTCTCACTATTAACTAGTCGATAGGCCCTATCCGTCCTAGTTTCGGAATCGTGGTTAGTGTACCTGCAGAAAACCACAATGCATATATATATCCAATGAACCTTTCATGCCAGCATGTCATGAAAGCGTCCCCATTCATTACTGTTCACTATAGAAACAGCATCTGTACAATTACCGCCGTACAGACAACGTTAACATACGTTATTGAATAACGTATTCACGGGGGTACCGCAAAATGCGGGGGTATGAACAGCGATCGCCATACCCTGCGCCGAACCATTTACTCCCAATGTAGTCAACCGAGGTTGGTACATTGGCAGCATCTCAAGTAGGCCACTGCTTGAGAAACAGCGTTCGGTTCGCATCACCGACAGGAAGGCCAAGCTCCCTCAGTTGGCTGAGGATCCTTACCTTCTTACCTCACGATCGAAGATGTCGTTACAGAAAGTAAGGTTGGGTTGTGCATAAATCTAAGTTTCAACAGAAAAGTAATGCTGGAAGTCAGAATTATATATATATTACAGCCACCTTTAATTCCCATATTAGCATTACCCTAGGGCTTACGTACTATACATAATCCTTAACGAACCATCGTTGTTTTGCAAATACTTGATTAATCAATTTTTATACTAAAAATTACTTTTTAGGGCTAATTATATCTCCAGGGTACACTTGTTAGCTCTGATACCAGCTGTGGCAGAACCAACCTGAATTACACCGGCTCAAGTACGCGAGTCCTCTCTTGAGGGCTACCTCGTGCTTCAAACGGTATAATCCTTTGGCCTGTTGGGTAACGTCCCGATAAACCACCGTACGCAGGATCCAACAAGGTACCTCACACGAAGGTGAGTCCAGAGATATACATGCCAATACATTTTACACCACAGGCAGTTATATTACAAAAATTTACAAGCATCATTAGCTCTCATTAAAGAGAGATTATTACAAAATAGGTTTAAGTTTGAATTCAAAGCAGCGGAGTTTGAAAAGTGTAAACATTATACACGTCTTTATTACAGATGTCATGCTAGCCCTGGCATGACATCACTTGGCGGATTCTGTGTTGGCCGGGGACGGATCCCACTCCACGGACCAACCATCAGGTAAAGGGTAGGGCCACGGTGTAATGGAAGCTGGCTCGTCAGTGGGATTACCTGAGGTAAATCAACAAAAGCAAGGCTGAGTATACTAATACTCAGCAAGACTTACCCGGAATTGGGTATACCTTAGCCCATAACTATACTCATGAAGGCTTTTAGCTTTAGGTAGAGTTTTCAGCTGAAAAGCAACAAAGAGTAGATCCTTATTTCCAACTTTTAGCTTTCAGGTTCTAGTTGATTAACCATTCTAGGTAAGCATCTATAACTAATCAAGCATGGTGAAATCTTTAATCAAGCACCATCTTTGATAATCATAAAGTTGCTCTTGTTACTCTATGTGATAAAGGGGATAAGCAGTCTCATACATCGTGAGAGGCAGACGATTCTGAATCGAGATTCAACCTTGCAAGGGTAAACCTAACTCACACGCTTGGAACACCACAGGGTTGTTCCGAAGCAACCGTTTGCCTTTCATTCCGACTCGTGGATCAGTGCCACCACAAGCGACTGCAGGTCATATGCACATCCAAAGTGCAGGAAATACGTCTGTAGCGCGACTACAAAACCCGTACTCCTGGTTGCCCAGCACCACATATGCCTACACGTCGAACAAAGTAACCAAAAGAAGCAAATACATGTGGTGGGTGGTATGTCCACTCCTCGGGCCGATCGGTTACTAGGCTTACCGCTTACCATATTTCACAGCATGTGGCTAGTACTTTCAAACGCTTAGCCACCGCTACCACACACTGCGACCTTATCAAATTCCACAACACAGACGGGGTATCATCTCAACCATGATACCTCACAATTCCCGTCCGGCATCCTTATAGTGATAACAGGAATGTAAACATTACAACTCCTATATCGCGCGAGTGACAGGAAATCACTCGACTTCTACCGGTCCTATAAGCAGAGCAGCTAGTCGGACTCAAATTCTAGTGTTCAATACATTGGTTCCTGGAGTAATGCAACTAGAGTTTCCAAACAACTCCTAAGAACTTAATGCATATAGATATATGTAAATAATATAGGTTACAGTGTAGTAAAATAGGGGTTATGTCCGGGGCTTGCCTTCGCTGGTAGGGTTGGGGTTAGTCAAAATATTTTCTTCCGAACCTTGGTTCGGGGCTTCAGAGAAATCCGCAACAAGAGTCCCGGGGTCTTCAGAATAATCTTCTTCTTGTTCCGGGATCAACTGATAATCTCCGTCGGCGAGAGTGGTCGAATCTATATGGAATGCAAAATGAAGTTTAATGGATGCATACATTTGTAGTTCAGTTCACGATAAAGTTGCAATCTAAATAAAGGACATTACATTTTGACAATCAACTTAACTACCCTGTACTGGGCAGTCATTTATCGAGTACTAATTAAACTAACTAGTCTCGTTAGGCAACCGGGGGGGGTTACCCTAAACATCCAATTTAATTTTATTAGGTAGTGTATCTAATTATCCTAAGTAACACTACTCAGCAATTCCTATTTATTTTATTAGTTAAACTTTGTAATTAACTTTAGGTTATTATTTGATTATGATTAATCTTGAATTAATTTTTAGGCAAATTGTAATTTAATAAAATTAAATGAATACTTATGAAAATTACCCTAAATGGATTTAATTAAGATAGCATTACTCAAGATATTTTTATATAATAATTAACAACTTACTTAATTAAACAAAATCAAAATGTGAAATTTCAAGTATAATTATAACTAGAGTTTTATATTAAAATTAGGGTTTAAACTTAAAGACATCATAAACTACTTAAGTTTAGCATACCAAAAAGGTTTTATAAATTTTCATGCATTCTAATTATTGGTTATGATTTATCTTGAAATCTAAGTTTGAAATTTATAACTCAAGTTATGTTAGGTTTCTGTTTCTCAAATTTTTATCTTATATCACACTCATAAAGACTAAACTATAGTAAAAATTTCATCCCTAAATATGCATAGATACTTCTGAAATTAATTTACCAACCTTTCTTTAACTTATAACAAAAGTAATCAAATACTCTAACTAGAGAGCTGATCTAGGTCTCAAAAATTTACACAGAGCTATTTACATTACCTACAACACATGCTCCAAAAACTAACAGCAACAAGGCTATGGATCACAAGATTTAATTAATGCATCCTTTTACTAGCATTTAAAATACAGAACAAACTTTGCACTTTCATGGCATGGTTATAAAATAAAAGTTGCAGAGCTCATCATAAGGTTTCTAACCCAACTAATTTCGTATTTTTCTGATTTTTCTACTGTTTTCTATGCATTTTCAAAGTTCACAGCAAGAAACTCAAATAAGGTTTACACATCAGTCCCTAGAACTAGCACAAAACCCCCTGGATTTTCGTTTCTTTTAACCCGCAGTCCCTCCCCCCATTTCCCCCTCGGTCAAGGTAAAAGCCCGACGTTGACCGGCCTATTCCGGCGACGGCGAGCTCTAGGGGTGAGAACAGAGGGGCGGGGAAGCATCTAGGGCCTTATGCGCACCTGCACGAGCCGGGAATTGGAGGGAGACGGCTCGGAGCGGCGGCGCGACGAAGGCCTGCGGCCAGCGGCGAGGTGGTTCGGTGGGGCAGTGTTCCGGTGCCTTTGGACGACGGTGGAGAGGTCGGAGAGCTGCCTGGGGGTGTGCTGGAGCTCAGGCCGGGGTCAGCTGGGGCTAGGGAAGGCCGGAAGGTGGAGTCCCACAGTGGACCGGTCACGGCGGCGACAAGGAAGCTCGGGGAGCTCGTCGGGGAGCCAATGTAAGGCCTCAAGAACCCAATTGGCAGGTCAGGGAGCGTCGTAGGGGTGGCGTGGTGCAGGCTAGAGCATGGTGGTGTCGTGAAGTGGCTTGGGATGGGCTGCCCACGGCGGTGCCGAGCGCGGCCGGAGCTGGGAGAGAGGAGTAGCGCGGAATGTGGGTGTAGGGTTCAGGAAATGCCGCGGCAAAATGGGGAAATGGAATGTAGAGGTTCTCGGAGTGCTTGTGCGCGTGAAAGGTAAGGGCTTCAAGGCCTGGTCAGGCGTCCTCCACGGTGGCGATGTGGTGGCGGCCGATGGGCGATCGGGTTACCGTGGCGTGTGCACGGGGCGACACCGAGGAAGGGCTAGTGCGGTGGAAAGGCCCTCAGGCGACGCGTGGGCACGCGCAGGAGTTGGAGGTGGTGCTCGGGAAGCCGTGCCGGCGGTGGGCAGCGGCGACAGAAGCAGAGCAGAGGGGGAAGCGGCGCGGTCAGAGGTAGACGAAGCAGAGAGGTGTCAGGGGATCTATTTGCAATTCTCAAAAAGTTCAGGGACCCCACTGTAAACTAAAATTTTCCTACTGCTACAAAGGTCAAATGAAAAAGTTCTCAACATGAGAGTTGTAGAGTTTTTCAAACTCTACAACATTGCTTTAGGGCTTGGGTTCAGAAATTCAAAGTTTACAGCTATTTGGATTACATTTTGAAACAAGATTGAATTTAAATTATATTTGACTTTGCCCACCTAAATTTGATCAAACTTTGGGCATTTTCACAAATTTTCTGACCTGTCATGATTACTTGTACTTTTACACACCAACCCTTAAGTAAATTTGAATTTGACTTTTATATTCCAACCATTTCATATGTAACCCTTATATTTGTTTTAATTACACTTAAGCCCTTACTTTCATACAAAGTTTATTTCTTTTAGATTTTAACTTAACATTTGTGCTTTACTTTGCTCTAATCAAATAAATTTGACATTTAAGAGTATTTTCACATAATTGCACATAAAAACTTATGAAATTCATAATTTACAATTTCACCCTTATGCTTTGTACAACTTATATGCACTATAACATGCTTACATG
Source organism: Panicum hallii (assembly GCF_002211085.1). Taxonomy (NCBI): domain Eukaryota; kingdom Viridiplantae; phylum Streptophyta; class Magnoliopsida; order Poales; family Poaceae; genus Panicum; species Panicum hallii. The sequence goes on along the minus strand of NC_038044.1, from coordinate 29,747,462 downwards.
TAATACACCCAAACTTAGTATCTAGTTGTCTAACTACCTGGATATTACACGACTGAAAGATCGGATATATGTCACTCAATTATTGTGTTGATGTAATCGAGCCGATATAACCACACGTAGTTATCTAGAATAACACTTAAGCACATCTTAGTTAAGACAACTGCTTTAGGAATCATCCTTCTGCCAAAGTAATCGATGCTTTCATCGATCATCTAGGAACCGATGCACCTTTCCATCGGCTAAACCTCTGTTGTTTCCAATCGGCTCTGTCGTAATCTTCAACGAGTAGCCGATTCTAGTTAGTTGTCCCCCTAAAGCTCTATCTAGGTTTAGTTCAGATCTTTTTGGTTGATATGTGAATAGTATGTTGTATGAATGCTGGTTTGCAATTGAATTGTGAAGTAAGGTAGTTTTATGTGCACACTATGAATGGAATGTTGCATTGCATGTAGATACGACTACTTCCGCAGACAGTACCTACGAGATCTCCCCGGAGTCTACGGAGGATGTTCCTGAAGACCGAGTGAATGTCACCAAGGGATTAACTGAAGCCCCGAACCAAAGTTCGGAAGATGTTAACATTTCTGACTTCAGACCCACCAGTAAAGGCAAGCCCCGGACATAACCTACTATTTTTATTACACTGCAACCTATATCTATTTACGTATTCTATGCATTAAGTTCTTAGGAATTGCTTGAAACCCTAGTTGCATTCTCCTAGGAAACAATGTGATGGATACTAGTATTTGAGTCCGACTAGCTGCTATGCTATAGGGCCGGTAGAAGTCGGGTGATTTCCTGTCACTCGCACGATATAGGAGTTGTAATGTTTACATTCCTGTTACCACTATAAGGATGTCGGACGGGAGTTTTGAGAGGTATCATGGTTGAGGTGATACCCCGTCTGTGTTGTTGAATTGGATAAGGTCGCAGTGTGTGGTAGTGCGGGTTAAGCGTTTGAAAGTACTAGCCACATGCCGTGAGTTATGGGTAAGCGGTAAGCCTAGTAGCCAATCGGCCCGAGGAGTGGACATACCTCCCACCACATGTATTTGCTTCTTCTGGTTACTTATGTTCGACTGAGGAAATACGTGTTGCAAGGGCAACCAGGAATACGGGTTTTGTAGTCGCGCTACAGACGTATGTCCTGCACGAGTGATGTGCGTATGTTCCTGCAGTCGCTTGTGGTGGACCTGTCCACGAGTCGGAATGAAAGGCAAACGGTTGCTTCGGAACTATCGTTGGATGTTCCAAGCGTGTGAGTTAGGTTTACCTTGCAAGGTTGAAAATTCGATTCTGAATCGTCTGCTTCTCACGAAGATTGAGACTGCTTGATCCCTTTACCACATAGAGTAACAAGAGCAATGTTATGATTATTAAAGATGATGTTTGGCTAAAGATCTTACCATGCTTGAGTAGTTATAGGTGCTCACCTAGAATGGATAATCAACTAGAACCTGAAAGGTAAAAGTTGAAATTAAGGATCTACTCTTTGTTGCTTTTCAGCTGAAACTAAATCTAGAACCATTATAAGCCTTCATAAGTCTAGTTACATGGCTAAGTATACCATAACCGGGTAAGCCTTGCTGAGTATTAGTATACTCAGCCTTGCTAGTTGTATGTTTTTCAGGTGATATCTGTGAAGACCCTACTCTTCCCTTGTCTTGGCCCTATGCTTTTCCAGAAATTTGGTCCGTGGAGTGGGATCCGTCCCCGGCCAACCCTGATGATACCGAGTGATGTCGTGCCCGGGCTTAGCATGACATCCATCTTGATGACGTGCTGTAGATCATCGCGTATGTTTTCCGCTGCCAAAAAATCATAGCTTTAACAGTTTGTAATATTTTTTCTCTATGTTCGAAACTTCGTATTACTTTTATAAACTCTTGTAATGTAATTTCCTTTGATGTAAAATATGATGGTGATTGTATCTCTGGACTCACCTTCGTGTGAGATAACCTTATTGATCCTGTTTATCGGTGGTTTATCGGGACGTTACCCGACAGGCCAAGGGATTATACCGTTTGAAGCATGTTGGAGCCCTCTGGAGTGGACTCGCGTACTTGAGCCGGTATAATTCAGGTTGGTTCTGCCACATTCAGCCACAAGTCCAAGACCTTCTGGATCGCGGGTACATTCGTGAGAGCCTTAATCCTTGTTCTGTTCCTGTTCTTTTGGTTCCTAAGAAAGATGGCACTTAGCGCATGTGTGTTGATTGTAGAGCCATCAATAACATTACCATTCTATATCGCTATCCTATTCCTCATTTGGATGACATGCTTGACGAGTTGAGTGGTTCTGTTATTTTCTCCAAGATTGATTTACGTAGTGGATATCATCAGATCCGTATGGCTTTAGGAGATGAATGGAAAACTATCTTTAAAACCAAGTTCAGTCTTTATGAATGATTAGTCATGCCTTTTGGTTTAACTAATGCGCCCAGCACTTTCATGAGATTGATGAACGAGGTTTTACGTGCTTTCATTGGTAAATTTATGGTGGTTTATTTTGATGATATCCTTATTTACAGCAAGTCATATGATGCACATCTTGAACATTTGTGTGTTGTTTTTAATGTCTTGCACGATGCACATTTATTTGGTAACCTTGAGAAGTGCACCTTTTGCACTGATCATGTGTCTTTTCTTGGTTATGTTGTTACATTGCAGGATATTGAGGTGGATGAGGCAAAGATTGTTGCCATCACAAGCTGGCCACTTCTGACTACAGTCACGCAGGTTCAAAGTTTTCTTCATCTTGCAGGTTTTTTCCCGGCGTTTCGTGCGGGATTTCAGCACCATTGCAGCACCTCTCCACGGGTTGACAAAGAACGAAGTGCCGTTTCAATGGGGACCAGCACAACAACAGGCTTTTGATGCTCTCAAATCGAAGCTCACACTAGCACCATTGCTGCAACTTCCTGATTTTGAGAAGACCTTCGAGCTTGAGTGTGATGCAAGCGGGATTGGCATTGGAGGAGTGCTCATACAAGGAGGTAAACCTGTTGCTTTCTTTAGTGAAAAGTTGCATGGTCCTTCGCTGAATTATTCTACATATGACAAATAACTTTATGCTTTAGTGCGACTCTTACAAACTTGGCAACATTACCTATGGTCTATATAATTTTTCATACATTCGGATCATGAATCTTTGAAGTACCTTAAAGGGCAAGTTAATCTGTACAAACGTCATGCTAAATGGATTGAGTTCATAGAGTCATTTCCTTACATCATTAAACATAAGAAAGGGAAAGACAATGTGATTGCCGATGCTTTATCTAGATGTTATACCATACTGTCCCAACTTTCTCATAAAATCTTTTGTTTAGAGACCATAAAGGGATTATATGCTATGGACTTCAAATATGCTTTTGAAAATTGTAGAGAGGGAAGACTGTGGCAAAAATTCCTGCTGCGTGAAGGCCTTCTCTACCATGCTAACAAGCTGTGTGTTCCAGCTAGCTCCGTTCGTCTTTGGCTGTTGCAGGAAGCCCATGGCGGTGGTTTGATGGGACATTTTGGTGTTAAAAAGACGGAGGACGTGCTGGCCGCTCACTTCTTTTGGCCACGGATACGATGTGATATGGAGCGCTACGTCTCGTGTTGCACCACATGCAACAAAGCTAAGTCTCGACTTAATCCACATGGTCTTTATATGCCTATTCCTGTTCCTCATGCACCTTGGGAGGATATTTCTATGGACTTTATTTTAGGATTGCCTAGAACAAAGGGGGGAGGGATAGTGTCTTTGTGGTTGTTGATCGTTTCTCTTAAATGGCATATTTTATACCCTGTCACAAGACCGACAATGCTTCATATGTTGCTGATTTGTTCTTTAATAAGGTTGTGCGTTTGCATGGTGTACCAAATACTATTGTTTCTGATAGGGATGCTAAATTTTTGAGCCATTTTTGGAGAACTTTATGGTATAAATTGGGAACAAAGTTGCTGTTTTCTACTATTTGTCATCCACAAACTGATGGGCAATCGGAGGTAGTTAATCGTACCTTGTCTACTATGTTGTGGGCTGTTTTGAAAGATAATTTGAGGTTGTGGGAGGAGTATTTGCCACATATTGAGTTTGCTTATAAAAGATCTATTCACTCCACAACCAAGTTAAGTCCGTTTATGGTAGTATATGGTTTCAATCCTCGTGTTCTAATTGATTTACTACCTTTACCACCTTCTGAAACTGTGAACTTAGATGTTACACAACGTTCTGAATTTATTCTTAAGTTGCATGAAACTACTAAGTTGAAAATTAAAAAAATGAATGAAAGGTATCGAATTGCTGCTAGTAAAAGTAGGAAGGAGGTAAAACTGGAACCGGTGATGTGGTGTGTGTTCATTTGAGAAAAGATAGGTTTTCGGATTTGAAAAAGTCCAAACTCATGCCATGTGCCGCTGGATCTTTTAAGGTTCTCGAGAAGATAAATGACAATGCATATAAACTTGAGTTGCCTCCCGAGTTTGGGGTTAGTCCCACATTTAATATTTCAGATTTAAAGCCATACTTGGGTGAGGAAGATGAGCTTGAGTCGAGGATGACTCCAATTCAAGAGGGGGAGGATGATGAGGACATCTCTCCTTTGCATACAATGCAACGACCGATCACTAGAGCACGTGCGCGACAGTTGAATCTCTATGTACGTTCTAACCTTGTCAATTGTTTTTCAGAACTTACGCTTGGTTCCATGCATGTTTTATTGATTAGAAATAATAGAGAGGACCAGCAAGGACTTGGAGAAGGCCAAGGAGTCAAGGAGGAGGAGGTAGGACGTCCACACCAAGGAGGAGTGCAGGTCCAACTCAACTTCGACTCCACCTCGGATTCTAGAACTTGACTTCACCAAAATTGACGCCCTAGCCACGTACAGAGTCCAATTTGGATGTTCTATATATGATTGGAACCATAATTTCATATAGCTTCCAATGGCACCGGTTCCACCTCAAAATTCCTTCTAAGTCAATGGGAATCGTCGAAACAAATGAGCATCCAGAATCTGTCAGGGTGCTGTGTCACCGTCTGTTGGGCTGTTGGCCCGTGTACTGTGTTGGAACCCATTAGGGTTGCATCCAGGGGACTTGCACGCCCTAACTCCTTCTTATTCAGTAGCCGTCGTCATGTTAGGGTTTGGGTTTGGCTTAGATTCAATATATAATCGAACAGTGTCGCTGTTCATCGGTTTGTGAGACCCCCATCTCGTAATATAGTTTGTTTGATTGCATCTCCTATTCTTGCTTGTGTTCTTGATTGCGTTTGCAGGGATAAGCCTTCATGGTGAGGTCATCCGTGTGACACGGGTGATAACCAACGGAGCAGTGGTGTAGTGATTGCGAGGTTCCTTTCGTTCGGAGCCTTGATTCATCAACGTCGATTTCTCCACCAATCAAGTTTACCATATCTCTCGGAAGATCGCGACTCATCGTCCTATCACTCATCAATCAGGTCAGGGGCAGCAGCTTGCACCAATCAGACCGGTGCCCAACTGGTCAGATCGGTCTTATTAGGGACCATGTCATTCTTATTCTGCAAGATAGGAATATCGCATCAAGGAGAAGAAAGAGGAAGTACAGCCCATGCAGGTCAATTCAGAGAGGACCACGACCAATGATGTCATACAGATTGGGGACATTAATCTGGTCGTCAAGGACGTAGGCAAGTTACCGATTGTCATTGGCGATCCGGTCAATCCTTTTGTCCAGAAATCTGTCATGGCCAATGATCATGAAGCTAGTAGCATCAATCCATTAGAAAAGTACTTTCAACCAAGGTGGTGTCCTCCGGGGTTGACTCGTACCCAGAAAAGGAAGTTGCAGCACTTGAGGTTTCAGGAGAAGTGAGAGCAGGAACTTGAGAAGTAGAGGGACGAGCAGTTCAACAGACACATGGTTCCTTGAAAGTAAGGTGTGGAAGGTCAAGTCCGCTGATGCACCAACAGGACCAGTTGAACCGCCCCAGCCAACAGGTCTAACCGGTACAGAGGACCGGTCTGGCCGCCCCACACAACCGGTCAGACCGATTGCTCCTGAAACAGAATAGAAAGCTGAATCGGCGATGCCCATTTCGGCTCCTCGTGATGATGAGAAGCCATTGGCTGCTCAGGTACAGGATGATGAGGAATTGGTGGATTATGGGTCATCACCAAAATGCAGCAACATGGAGATCAACTAGTACTTGCATATTAGATGGCTGATATATAAGTATCGCCCTTAGAAATATTTTGGCTGATGTATTCTGTATTAGACATCATCCTTAGGACAGCTCTGGTTCTGGTAATTGCTTTTTGGCATGTAAATATCACCAAATAGGTAGGGGGTATATATTGACAGTCAAAACTGGCAAATACCAAGGCCGTCCAGTCAGACCGGTCTGGCCTAATGAATCCGAGTAGGTTTAGATTTGGTAGTTCAGGATATTTTGTAAACTGACTCGTGAAGGGGTATGGCTTCCTGAAAATGCATTTGGCACCCTATGTGGGTGTTGGTGTTGATGACATGCATAATTAAGAAGCTAATGTGTTTATCGAACTATGTACATGTTAAAATTTAATGAAATGAAATATTTACGTGAAAGGATGCCAATTTACTTGATATACGGTGATGGATCTCAAAAGAAGATCTTTATTTATTTTCTATTTTGAACTTGAGTATAAAAAATACCATACTATTAAGAGGGATGCGACTGGTTAGCTTGAAGATGTCAAAGTGCTTAATTGAGATGCTAACTACCCAAGACATACATAAAATCACACACTTGTGCACTTAGTTTTTTCACTGACTCAATGTGTGTCGGAAGTTCGAACCATGGGTCGGAAGTTCCGACCCCTGTCGGAAGTTGCATGATAGTTCCGACAGAAGTTCCAATCCTAGGTCTGAAGTTCCAAAAATCACTTACCAACACACTAATGACTAGTTTTTGGGGCTTGGATATTTATACCTCCTCAGCCCTTCCTTCATTTGCTGCTGTTCTTCCCCATGAAAAACACCTCCACAAGCTTCCACTACAGTTCCCCAATCCCTCCAAGAGCTAATCTTTGAGCTGATTTGAGCTAGGGCTTGGGTGAGAACAAGATTGAGGTGTGAGGCTTGAGCACTTGAGTGAGAAGGCAGCCAAGTTCATCTCAAGAGCACTTGAAGCATCTTCATCCATCGATTTGCATTTGTTACTCTTGAAGCTTGCTTCTAGACGGTTAGGCGTCCTCCAGTTGAGCATTCTCTCGTGTGTGTGCACCTCGGGAAGTTTGTATTACCCTTCCTTTATGGATTTTATAGTAAGTGACTCAATCCTCCTTTGTGGTTAATTGAGTGAGATAAAGGGTTAGTGGAAGACCAAGCTCTTTGTGAGCCCCTCAACGGAGACGTAGCTACCTTAGTGGGAGTGAACTTTGAGAAACAAATCTCTTGTTCATAATGCTTATTGCTTTTATTTAGTTCTTGTTGACCTAGAATTTCTTTTGTCCCGATCTACGTTCTCGAGTTGTTGTGCTTGCAAAGGACACTTGCAGAGGTCTCCTAGCATCAGTGGTGAACTTTTGATTCAGCCAGGTTCTGCAATTTTGAGTTTAATTTTGAATTTTGCATGGAACTTCATTTCGTTGGAAGTTCCGATCCAGTGTCTGAAGTTCTGGTCTATCGGAACTTCCTACACAGTATCGGAAGTTCCAACAGTTTTAATTGTTGCGAAGAATTTTTTAGGAATTTTTAGATACGCCTATTCACCCCCCTCTAGGCATCACTAAGATTCTTTTAATTGGTATCAGAGTCTAATCTGTTGATTAAGCCTTAGCCGCTATGGGATAACAAGATGTCTCAAGTTGGGGATGGCACCGCCGATGTCACCGAAGCAGACGCCGCTCAAGCCACTACCGGTCTAGGTCTTGGGGGAAGTACCATGAACCCCTTTAGCTAAACAAGTCGTCCACCCTCCATCCATGGATCCATATCAAGTGAGGATTCAAGTTCAAGTAATGAAGGTGAGGATGAGTACTTGAAAGCAAGAATAAGGAGAAAAGAGAAGATGAAGGCCAAGATTGAGAAGAAGACCAAAAAATTGATGAAGAAGCGAGTCAAGCAAGAAAGCGAGAAGCATCCTTTGTTCGGGTTATATCAAGTTTCTCATAACTATGCTTCATCATAATATCCTTCTTCACAATTTAAGTCTGTCCACTCGGGAAAACCTCCTTTATCCGATGAGACGGATTATCCCAACTGATCGTATGACATGAAAATGCATCTCTACGGGCTTCACACCTTTATTTGGGAAGTTATGGTTGTAGGTGTGACTCCGCCTATGAATGGTGTACCCACAACCGAACAAGCTCAACACTACTTCCGCAATGTGCAAGCCGTAAGGGTTATCAGAAGCTCTCTTTGTGCCCAAGAATTCAACAAAATCCACAATGTTGAAGTGGCCAAGCAAATTTGGGACACATTGAAAGAGGCTCATGAGGGGACCGACGAAGATAGAGAAGGCAAGATGGATTTGTTGCAAGGAGAGTTGGAGGACTTTGTCATGCATGATGAAGAAACCATGAAGCAAATGTATGATAGACTAATGATCTTTGTGTCGGATATTAGATCTCTTGGAAGCACGGAGTGGAATGATCACAAGGTGACAAAGAAGTTGCTTAGGGCTTTCACACCAAGGAACCCTAGTCTTGCAACAATGATTAGAAGAGATCCCAAATTCAAGATCAAGACACCTAATCAACTTCTTGGTGAAATTATCCATCAAGAGTTGGTTGAGAGGGATGTAGCAATGTCACTTAGCTATAAGGTTAACAAGATTGTAGCACTCACTGCTAGCTCAAGTGACAAGGTTGAATCAAGCCCAAAAACTCTCAAGTCAAAGAAGGAAGACTCTAGTGATGAGGGCTCCACCGATTTAGAGATGGCCTTGGTGTTGAGAAACTTCAAGAAGTTCATGAAGAATAAGTACTAAGAAAGGTGGTGATGACAAGAAGAAGCTATCACAAAGAAGATGCTATGAGTGCAAAGAAGTGGGCCACTACTGTCGTTGTTTTGTTTTGAATGGGTCCATGCCCCCCCTTATATATCTGGGAGGTCAGGGTTACACGGATCTAGTCAATACTAGCCAGGGAATCATACCCGGGTATAACTCGGGTAGTTTCCTTCTGTACCGACTAGCTTTATCTCCTACTCAAACGAGTAGAAAACAACATAAATAAGAGATAAGACGGGCTTTATCTCTTAACCCTGTTTAAACTACGTTATGTACACAGCCCCATAGCCCCGGGTCTGACAAGCCCCCGAGCTCTTCATAGCTGAGTACCGCAGGCTTCTCGAGTACTTTCGAAGCAATCTTTGGCTTCTCTTGAAGCTCTGTCTTGAAGTTCTTCTTCAAGTACTTTCTTGGCTGCATCGAAGCTATGAGGTGCTCATGCCTCGAATTACTTCTTGGGTATGGTGTGCGATTGAAAAATCGCACTCCATATGGAGTAGCGCCCGAGCCTTAGGTTGAATCGGAGAATCAGGTTGAGGGTCACATTAGTCTTGGATCTTCCTTACTTTTCAAATAAATTCGAAAAAATAAGTAGTCGATGCCACGTATCCCACAGCCCCCGAGCCTTGAATCCAAATCTCTCAGGTTTGGAAATAAGGATCCAAAAGTCATGGTATGCAGTGTAAAAATATCCCCATGATAAATAACTGGTGTGATGGTACAAATGATGGAAGTTAGATCTAGAATTCGAAAAACCACTTTTTTCGGGACAGTTAACTCTGAAAAAATGATTAATCGAATATTTTATCTAAACAATCCACCAAATGACCCCTCATCTTTTGAATATTCCCTGAAACGACTCTTCAACTTCGAAACAGTAAAACTGTATCCAGCCGCTGGTTATTTAACCCCGCGGTAACGCCATGTAAAAACTGTGCTTCCAATCTGCAATCCACAAAGAACTTTCCAAATCCCCCAAATAGAGCCGCATTCCGCACTCTCCCTCTTGGAGAGCCCCAATCCAACCAAAACTCCCCGCCCCTTTCTCCGCAGCCCCCGAGCAACTTGTGGCGAGCGGATCTGGAAATAGCGCCTAAGAGATTTGAGAAGGATGGGAAGAAGAAGGAGGCGCAGCCACCGTCTAGGGAGTGGACCCATAGTAAGTGCTCCATCAACGATCTCAATAAACTTGTTTCCGAGGGATTGCTCCAAGACAAGAGTCTTGTCAACTGGCACCCCTCTTTTCGCGAACCTTTCCCCATGGAAAATGTAGACGAAATCGTCACATTTTACCATTTTGCCGAACGGGGTCTGGCCCTCCCCTCTTGCTCTTTTTTCCGTGGCCTTCTTTATTTCTACGGGCTTGAGCTCCATCATCTCAACCCGAATTCTATTTGCCATATCGCAATCTACATCCATTTCTGTGAAGCCTTCCTTAGAATCAAACCCCATTGGGATCTTTTTCGCTTCCTTTTCTGGGTAAAACCACAACCCACATCCAAAAATCTATCCATTGTAGGGGAGCGCCGGCATCCAACTTAGACAGCAAGCCGGCGATAGGTACCTCTCCTATAAATTCCCCTCCAACATTCCTGGATGGAAGAACCACTGGTTCTACATCGAAAACCATGCCCCCCAACTTCCTGAAAAATCCGGCAAACCCCCAGTCATGAGGCCAGAGTGGAACACCGAGCTCCCCAGAGTAGACCTGGACCAAGTCAATGAGTTGCTGGCCATCATAGCAGCTCACAAAGAAATAGGGGTGACCGGAGCATCCGTAATGTTCTCTTTCTTCAAGCGCCGAATCCAGCCACTCCAACAACGCCACACCTTAGGCTTCGAGTACACAGGCGCTGAAGATTCCTCTCAGATGTGCACAGAAGAACTATCTGATGAAGCCACACTCACCCAGGTCAGGCGAGTGCTACTGGACGTGGATGCGGTCCCCTACGTCCCGCAGCTATTTTCAGCACAAAATCCTCCAAAATTGGTAAGTATCGACTACTTTTTGCAGAAAACAAGTTCTGCTATTCTGCCACTGCTAACTAAAAATCTTCTGCAGGGACACACAGAGTTGTACCGAAGCTACCCTCCACAACCTGACATCCCTCGATCGAACCACCTTCTCCCCAGTGCCGCAGCAAAAGCAAAGAGAGCTCAAGTAGCCGAGGCACTGCCCGGCAGCGAGACCACGGAAAGCGGGAGCCCCCTGGCGGAAAAGGAAGCTGAGGGGGAGGCGAGAAGGGACAACTCGCCCATGCCATCCGTGGAGTTGGCCAAAACTCTGCCGTCGGTCTCGCAGGGTTGTCGGGTTGTGCGCAAACGAAAAGCACAAATAGTCGAGACCTCCAAGTATGAATTCCTGCCTTTTTGTCATATATCGGTATTGTTGCATGCTAACATTATCCTTTTGCAGTCCATCTGCTTCTCCTCTCGAGCCCGAGCACCAAGAGGTGGGAACGGATCCATCAGCTTCTGCGACAGGAGCGGTTACCATCGCCATGGTGGGCACCACGCCACCAGCTGGTGTGACCCCACCACCAGCAATGAGTACCGTTGTTGAGACGCCACGGGCTCTGAGAGTGAAGAAGGCTGTCATGAAGAAGTCTTCGCTGTAAGTATAGATCTTTTCTTGCACAGTGAACATCCTGTTATTCTTGACTTGTGCAATAACATGACTGAGTCTGCTTTATTAGGTCTGCAAGCAAGATGAGGCACAAGTCAAAACCTACCGCAGCTGGCCCAGCCCCCAAGCCACCAGCCCCAGAGGAGCCCGCGCCCAAGGAACCAACCCCCGAGGCGGACACGACACTGCCCGACCTGCCATCCCCCGAGCCCCAGCAAGCCGAAGTCAGAGCTGGTGGTGAGGAACAAGTCGAGGCCACCGATACCGCTCCTGCGGATGGCACAAGTAAGTGACTGACCGACCACGGCTAACTGCTTAGACCATAAACATTGTGTACTGAATGTATCTTGACTTGCAGGTGCCCAACAGCCATCCACTGACGAAGCCGCAGGGACCTCAAGGAGCCCTGGAAACCTGCTGATGGCCGGATGCAGATACCAGAACATCATCACCACAGATCTGGTGGATGATCTAATGCTGATGGACGACAACATAAAAACCTTCAAGAAGGCCTCCAAAGAGTTGTATGATTTTACCCTGGTGAGACATGATTACTCTTCTGCCAGTATACGTTGTCGAGTTGCTTGTCTTAATCTCCCCGCTTAAGCTGAATGTGATCAAGCACTCACAAAAGAAGACCAAGAAACTGAAAGCAGTCGTGAATGGCCACCAGGAGCTCGCTGCCAAGGAAAAACACCTGTCCGAAGAGCGGACGAAGAACTGCTATCTTTAGAGAGAACTTGACAAGCTGAAGCAAGAGCAGACTCGAAAGACGTGGCTCCTCAAGAATGATCTGTGCAATCTCGAGGAACAACTCAAGGAGCAGAAGAAGGCGCACCAAGGCAAGCCCTTACTTCCCTCGAGTACTTCTACTTAACAATTTATCATGGATTCTGAAAATATCTTCATCGCAGAGCTTAGGAAAATCTTAACATATAAAGAAGAGCTGCTTACTGACGTGAAGAATATGCTGTATCACCATACAGATGACGTCGAGAAGCTGCAGAAAGTAATCGCCGACACTGAACAACAGTTCACCAATTGCTTTCAGCAGATCAAGACGCTGGGCGAGGAGAAGGAGCAGCGGCAAAAAGAGCTGGGGGACCTCAGGGGAGCCGCTAAGAAGCTTGTGGACATCGTGGACCTGCAAGAAGATGGTGAAGCAGGCGAGCGAACCTTGCAGGAGAGACTTCTTAGAGCGCCGCCAAAGGTCGTCAAGTTCCTCACCAAAGCCCCGGTCGCGTGTGTCAGCCACACTCTTTCTTTTGTAAAATCCTTTTGGCCGGAGGCTCGACTAGAAGCATTTGCGCAGGGTGTGGCTGTGGAGTGTTCTGAAGAACAATTCAATGAGTACCTCCAAGAAGCCCAACCTATAGCAGAACAAATAGTAAAAAGTGTACTGCAGGATTGAGATGTAAAAACAAGTACTCGTTTCATTGTATATAATTGTCTTTGATATGTCTACTTGTGTGTGCCTCGGCTGAATTGTCATCCAAGTTCGAAGGCAAAGTAGTAGACACTACTCTGGGAGCGGCGACCCTGGGGGTAGTTGTAACACCCTAAGGTAAAATTTCGAGATTTATAATGAATTTAATTGGGCTCCAGTAATCGTTCCAAGGGTTTATTTTGCCTAGCTTGCATTTATTTATAATTTAATTCACAAAGAATTAAAATTTATTTAGGGTTCAACATGTTTGTGCATTCATGCTGGTGCATAAGTTTTATTTGGTTGAGTGCATAGGAGTTGAATTCAAATTTGAGTTGAATTCAAATAGAATCGAGTTGTTTGAAAAAGAAACAAAAGGGAGGAAACAGGAAAGTAGGTCAGTCATTCCTTCTGTTCTCAGTCATTCCCTCAGCCTGACCCCACCTGTCGGCCCCTTCTCTCTCCCCTTTCTTCTCCGGCGCAACTCCTTCCCGAGATCCCCGGCGAGCCACTCTCTCTGGGCCCGCACGCCAAGGCAGCGCCGCCACCCTACAAAAGGAACTTCCTGAGCCCCTAGAACCCTAACCCCAGCCCTGCAACCCCGAAGATCTCCAGCACCGCCGCCCCCTTCTTTCCCCGCTCCGGTCGCCTCGGTCTCCCCGTGGTCCGGCCGCTCCGCCGCGCCCCAGGCCACCACATCACCTGCAGTAGCTCCGCCTCGCCGCCAGGAAGCTTCCCGAAGTTTCTGCCCTCGACCCTGAGCTCTGGCCGTGCCGGAATTGAACCCGAAGCCGCCGCCGGTGAGGCGCTCCGCCCTCGCAATTCCTCGCCGTCGGTGATTCCCGGACCTCCCTGACCCCGTAACACCTTCGCAGGAGCCCCACGCGTCGACCCGTGGAGCCTAGGAGTCCGGAGAGCCCCTGCAGCAGCTTCCTCCGCGAGCGCCGCCCGCCTCTGCCACACGGCCATCGTCGACGACCATCCTCCGTCACGTCTCCGGTCACCACGACGCCTCAGTGAGCAGCACATCATCCCCCTGGTCGTGTTGTGCTAGATCTCGTAGCATTTAGGCCTCCGCAGTGACCAGAACGCCGCACGCCAGCGGTGCGCCACCGTGCAGACCCACCCCGCCGTCGCACTCACAGCTAGAGCGCCTCCTGAGCCCCGCCTTAGCCCCAGATGGATCACGCATGTCGCGCTGATCACGCCCGACCCAATCTCGAGTTGTTTTGACCTCCGGAGCGGCGAGAACGCCGAGCTCCGGCGAGCCCGAGCCGCGCGCCGCCGCGGGAGTCAAATTCCAGCGACCGTTCCGCCGTCCCCGCGAGCCAGCCAGATCGGACCGGTCTGATCCAGATCGGACTGTCCGGACCTTCCGCTGTGCAGATTGGACCGTCCGAACTAGATTGGGTCCGAACCGTCCGATCTATACACGACGGTCCAGATTAGAAGATACCCCTCAGCTGTGGCAATTTTGTTAAAGAGCCCCTGAGCTTCCTTGGAATCAACTCGCGGTCCTAGCTAGTTGAGAAATAATTCCAGAAAGACCCAGAATCTTGCACGGACCCCCCTGAGCTTCCTGGAATTGGTGGCCGCAGTCCATGTCCGGTGTTCTCGCGTGCTAGCCCCTATGTCTACCCTTTATTTACGTTTAGACCCTCGGTTTTTGCGCAGAACCCCTTAGAACCTCCAGTTTTCTTGCAAATAGGTCCCTGGATCTTGTTTCAAGCGTAGATTTCACGTCTTAGCTCCGTTTTAGGTGTTCTTTATGTCCACGTGATCGTTGTAACGTGTAGAATAGCTCTAGACTAGTTTTGTGTGCTGTTCTATTGTTTTGGTGTACTATTTCTTATAGTTTGCCTTTGTTTGCATGTGTGTGCACGTGTGGACCATGTATTGCTCTTACGATCGTGAGTAGACGTCGAGCCACCGGAGCAGTACCAGGAGCCTTCTTCCGAGCAGTTCGAGCAGCAGCCGGGAGAGTACGAGGAAGGCAAGTATAACATGAACCTCCTATCACTTTTTAATACAATTTCATACTGCATTTTAATACTGTATGCCTATAAGGACCTTCCTAGCCACTTTATATCCTATATATATGTCCTTTGGGTTGCATTTTGGTTAGTTGTGCTAGGTTGCTGCGCTATAACACACTTGGTCCTTTTTAATTAAATATGATTAAGGGTATATGCAACTTAATTCTGAGAGTGGCCCTCTGTGCTGTGTGCTTGAGTGGCTCACGTCTCCTTAAAAGATGTTTTTAATAGAAACATGGTTTAGGGGGCCAGTACGGTGCTTAGTGCTTGGTTGGCCACTCTCCATAAGGACCGGTTCATAGAGCGACAACCTGGGACAACCGCGCAACCACAAGACTGGAATGGGACGGTCTTGACTTACTAATTAGGTCGTGTTGGTTCGGGAGTAACTTACCTGCGTGGGCAAGAGGGGTGGTAAGCTTCAATGGTCCCTGCTCCTCCGGCTTGGTCTGTGCTGTGTGTCTTGTACCCCCGGAGGTGGGCCCCATCGTCGCTGATCCAGAATCCTTAGCGGTTACACCTTACCAATGTGGTCCTTTGTAACGGTCTCGTAGTGTGCTTGCTAGCCATCTCACCTAAGGAAGTGTGATGAACAACTAGCGTAGCTCACGACTTGTGGGTAAAGTTGTGCAACCTCTCGAGAGTGTAAAACTGATATATCAGCTGTGCTCACAGTCATGAGCGGCCCAGATCCTCCTTTTGATTAGTGGGGTTATCAACCTTTGATTAGGGAGATTCCCCGGGTGGTTTTGGTTTGGATGGTTCTCAGTAGTTCTTAATTAATATGGATTAATTCTTATGCAATTTGGGTTTATGGTAATTCATCCACTTGTAGTAATTAGCTTTAATAAAACTTGCCAAGACTAAAAGCTAATGCAGTTGAGTCAGCTAGCCTAGAGCCTCATAGTTTGTGTTATACTTGTTGAGTACTAGTTTGTACTCACACTTGCCTCTCTACTCTTATGTTCTCTTCGACTGCTGCTCAGTGCCCGGCAACGTGGAGGACTATGTCAGCGGCTTCGACAACTTCTAGGCGTTTGTCTCCCAGTCGACGTCCCTGTGGCGCCCAGCTCTTCATGTATTCATTTACGCTTCCGCATTTCCTTGAACTGATTCTTGATTCCGTTGTAATAAAGATATTCATTTTATAATTTATACGCTTTTATTCGTGACATGTGTTGTGATATCTTGATAATCTGTTGTACATATGCGTGACTTGATCCTGGCGCATATATGATTGCTCGATTTATGTTCTTATAAATCGGGTGTGACAGTAGTCGAGGTAGCTCTGAGTAGGAACCCATCCAACAAGTTAGACATAGCTCGATCGAGCGGGTCTAACCAGTTAGGAAAGAACGCGAGCATCGTCGCAAGACTGCCGTGCTTATGGCAAGAAATCGATATCACCCCGAGTGCAACGACTCTAGGCGTAGTCGAAATAGCTCCTCGTGTGAGCCCGTCCAACAAGTTAGGTGTAACCCGAACGAGCAGGTCTAACCTGTTAGGAAAGAATGCGAGCATCGTCGCGTGACAGCCGTGCTTATGGCAAGAAATCGAAAGTACCCCGAGTGCAATGACTCTAGGTGTAGTCGAAATAGCTCCTCATGCGAGCCCATCCAACAAGTTAGGTATAAACCAATTGATTGGATCGAACTTGTTGGGAAAAATGCGATCATCATCGCAAGCGACCATCAAAGGTCACAGTGCAAGTCGATTCATATAAAGCATGAACGTGGCCGTAGCCTCCGTCAAAACTTATAACACGAAGTCGATAAAACATGAACGTGGCTGTGGCCTCCGTCACAACTCAAGAAGTTGATTTATAAATCATGAACATGGCTGGAGCCTCCATCTGTTAACAGAAAAATTTACATTCCGAATTTTGTGACACGTAGCCTCCAAATTGATTTGAAAGAAAGAGGCCACCTAGGCGCCCGGAGAACGGCTATGCCCGCACGCTTCCTCATGGGTAGAACTTGCGCAGGTTCTGAATGTTCCAAGAATTCGGGACATCTTGGCCCTTGGGGTATTATAGTCGATACAACCCCGGTCTTGTAACCTGCTTGACGATGAACGGACCTTCCCACCTTGAGTTGAGCTTGTGTAAGCCGGACTCGTCTTGGATGCGGCGTAGGACCAGATCACCTATATTGAACGACCGTTCCCTCACGTTGCGATCATGATATCACCGGATCCCTTGGAGATATCATGCTGACTGGACAAGAGCGGAGCAGTGAGCCTCTTCGACAGAGTCGAGCTCTAACTGCCTTGCTTCATCCGCCTCGCCTTCATTGTACATTTCAACACTTGAGGATTTCCACATGATGTCGGCCGGTAAGATAGCTTCGGAGCCATAGACAAGGAAGAACGGTGTTTGTCCTGTGGCTTTGGACGGCTGAGTCCTGAGCCCCCATACGACATGTGGCAACTCGTGTATCCACTTTCCTCCTTTGTTGCTGTTTTCATTATAGAGTCTTTTCTTGAGGCCATCAATTATCATGCCGTTTGCCCTCTTGACTTGACCATTGGCCCTTGGGTGTGCGACAGAGACATATTTGACCTCGATGCACGCATTTTCACAGAACTCCCAGAACTGGTTGGCCGTGAAGTTTGATCCCAGGTCCATGATGATGGTATTTAGGAAGCCGAAGTGATGCAAGATATCGGAGATGAAATCAACAACTCGATCTGGTGTGAGCTTGGCTATTGGCTTGTACTCGATCCACTTGGTAAACTTGTCAATAGCCACCAATACATGGGTGAAAACGCCTGGCGCCATTGTGAAGGGCCCAATCATATCAAGGCTCCAGCAAGCAAACGGCCAGGATGGCGGTATGGTGATGAGACTGTGAGTTGGGACATGAGATTGCTTGCCAAAGAATTGGCAGTTTTGGCATCTCCGCACAAGGTCCTCTGCATCGGACACTGCGGTGGGCCACCAGAAACCAACTCTGTATGCTTTCCCCACCAGCATTCGTGAAGCTGCATGGTTGCCGCAAATGCCCTCATGTATCTCCCGCAGTATGTCATGGCCATCTTCTTTCGTGACGCGCTTCATGAGGACAGCTGATCGAGCGCCACGCCGGTAAAGCTTATTGTCGACTAGGATGAACCCCTTACTTCTGCGCATGACACGAGCTGCCCCTGCACTTCTGGCGTCCATCCCTGCTGGTAGTCTGTGATCCCGAATGAAATCGATATAAGCCTCTCTCCAGTCCTCTCCCAGCGTCATAACCTCTCGATCAGGCTGTTGAAGGCCCGCATCGGTGGTTACCTGAGGTGAGGACTTGATGGATGGCTGCTTTAACTCCTGGACGAAGACTCCCGCTGGAACCTATGCACGAGTTAGGACAGTATGTGTGCGCCAACATTATGCTCCCGTACCACATGATGAAACTCCAGGCTAGAAAATTTGTTTTCCAGCTTGCGCACTTCTTGTACATAAGCGTCCATCATCTTCTTGTTGCAGTCCCACTCTTTGTTGACTTGCTAAACGACTAGAAGTGAATCACCATATACAAGAAGTGAATCACCACATACTTCAATTGTTCACCTCTTGGAGAAATAAATAGAACTCTAGCACCGCCGCCATCGAGCTTAAGAGACCCATCAAAGTACATGGTCCAGTGCTCTGGCTTGTCGACTGGAGTTGAAATTTGATTCTCCCTCCACTCAACCATAAAATCAACTAGAGCTTGTGACTTGATTGCAGTGCAGGACTTGAAGTCGATAGACAAAGCCCCCAGTTCCACTGCCCATTTTGATATAAGCCCTGAGGCATCTTGATTATGGAGAATATCTGCCAATGAAAAATCCATAATCACAGTGATCTTGTACTCGTTGAAGTAATGGCGCAACTTTCTTGATGTAATCAGAATTGCATATAAAAGTTTCTAAACTGCCGGGTATCGTACCTTGGATTCGGAGAGTACCTTGCTGACGAAGTACACAAGCCTCTGCACTCCAAATGCATGGCCTTCCTCGCTGCACTCGACTAGAATAGCACTATCGACAATATGAGTTGTTGCCACAATGTAGAGTAGTAGATCTTCTCCCGGCAATGGTACTGTAAGGACCGGAGGAGACTGAAGGTGATGCTTCAGGTCTTGCAAGGCTCGCTCAGCCTCCTCCATCCACTGGAACTTGTCTTGGAGCTTCAGGAGCTTGAAGAAGGGTAGTCCTCTCTCCCCGAGCCTTGAGATAAACCTATTTAGGGCTGCCATACAGCCTGTCAGCTTCTGCACATCTTTGACTGTGGCCAGAGCCCCCATATCAGTGATGGCCGAAATCTTCACAGGGTTGGCTTCAATTCCCCGGTTGCTAACGATGAACCCGAGCAATTTCCCTGATGGTACTCCGGAAACGCATTTAGTTGGGTTGAGCTTCCACCGGAACCAGCGTAGGCTGCTGAACATTTCTTCCAAGTCTGCAATCAGGCTGTCAGGATTCCTAGTCTTGATGACCACGCATCCACGTAGGCTTCAACGTTCCGATGCAGCTGATCGGCAAAGCACATCTGAATAGCGCGCTGATAGGTTGCTCCTGCATTTTTCAAACCGAAAGATATAGTTTTGTAGGCGTAAGTCCCGAATGGGGTGATAAACGCAGTCTTGATTTGATCCTCCTCCTTGAGTACACAACTCGCCGTCGAGTCGACGACTTGATAAATGCGCGGTAGCCCAAAGTGATCCTTTGGGCAATGCCGTAGAAGGGAGACTTGCTTGGAACCAGCATGTCCGTGAAATCCATATCCATCTTTCTCAAAGTGCTGCCGAAGATGAGGTTGAGACCACTCCCACCATCGATGAGCACCTTGGTGAGCCTGACTTCTGCCACCACCGGGTCCAGGACCAGGGGGAACTTATCGGGCTTCGAAAAGCTTGTCCACTGATTGTCGTGGGAGAACAAGATGGGCACCTCTGACCAGCAGAGTGGTCGTGGTGCCACCGGCTCGACGGACATGATCTCCCGGAGAAGCAGTTTTTGTTCCCGCCTGGAACCGAAGTCTCCATCTCCCCTGAAGATGACGTTGACGGTCTTTGAAGCATCCTAGAACTTCATGTTGCGCCCTTGGTCCCCTTGGTCATCGTCTTCGGGTTCTTTATCCA
Source organism: Panicum hallii (assembly GCF_002211085.1). Taxonomy (NCBI): domain Eukaryota; kingdom Viridiplantae; phylum Streptophyta; class Magnoliopsida; order Poales; family Poaceae; genus Panicum; species Panicum hallii. The sequence goes on along the minus strand of NC_038044.1, from coordinate 29,727,302 downwards.
TTGGTTTCTTGTTCTTCTTGCCACCATCGGAATTGCTAAATGTCCTCCGGAGGTGGTAGCAATCAATTGCCGCGTGATTGGCACCTGGATGCCATGGGCATTTCTTTTGCAGGAGCTTCTCAAACTCCTCCTGCGTCGTCGACTTCTTGCCTCGCGAGGGATGGTCCACAGCCGCGATGAGATCATCTGGCTTACGCTTTCGGGGTGGACCCGAATAGTCCCGCTGGCTCTTGTCATTGCGGTTGTCATTTGGACACCTCAGATTGCTATCATTGCGCCTCGGGAACCGCTCCCGCATCTTCTCTTCCTGCTCGGACCAGTCATGCATCCTGTCGTGAAGCCCTGCAACAGTCTTCGGCCTGTTCCGCCCGAAGTCTCTGTAGATGCTTGGATCGGTGATGCCGTTGTAGAAACAGTCGATGATGTCCTCCTCCGAGATATTCGCAATGGTGGTGCGGACATCGAAGAAACGACGTGTATGGGACCGTAGGAGCTCATTACGTTCCTATTTACATTGAGCAAGATCGTGATGAGTACCTGCACGAGCGATCGCCCCCTGGAAGTTATCGATGAAAACCTTCTTGAGCCGCTCCCAGGAGTCGATCGAGTTGTTGCTAAGGCTCTCCAACCACGTGAGTGGCGCAGGGTCCAAAGCCATCGGAAAGTAGACGACCTTGGTAATGTTGGAGCCCCCTGCGACTTCAATGGCGGTGGAGTAGCAACGTAGCCATTGGTGAGGAGCTTGCTTGCTATCATACTTGGTGATACCGATCGGCTTGAAGCCCTCAGGGTACTTGAAACTGCTGAACCGTGCGAAGAAAGCTGGGAAATGGTCGCTGCAGTCAGTACCTTCTGTCTCGACTTCTTCCCGCACTTTGCGCCTGGAATCGATCACGGACCGTGAATCGCGGCCTTCATTGATGCGCTGGTGCAGGTCTTCTGGGGGAGGCCAATGATTGGCCTGTCGCGGGTTACCTCCTGGAGGTGGCTGCTACCTCCCACCAAGAGCCTTTCTCCCGCAAGCGTTGTTGTTGTTGCTGCGCTGAGGTCGAGGACGGCCACCTGCTGTTCGGCTGTGAGCCTGGCTTCGGCTTTCGCCCACGCGCTCCTCCCTAAGGGTAGACGCGGTTTTGCTGATCAAGCTGAATCTAGGCCCTCTGCGCGTAAAGAAGTGCTTGACGCATGTTCGGATCGTTACTGCGCTCGAGTATCGCCGTAACCCTACTAGTGTCCTGAAGCCCCGCTCGCTTATGGCAGCAAATTCGGCGTCAAGCTCGTGATGCATGGATCGCATGCGCTCATTGACCCTCCTTCGGTGGTGTAACACCCTAAGGTAATCTTCCTAAATTTTAAGGAAATTATTTGGGCTCAAATAAAATTTCTAGAGTTTTCCCTAATTTATCTCGCATTTAAAGTAATTTTTATAATGCAAGTAATTAAAATTTATCATAGGATTAATTTGTTTGTGCATTCATGCTGCAGCATTGTTTTAATTGTGTTGAGTTTATAGGTTTGAATTCAAATTGAGTTTTGAATTCAATTAGATTGGTTTGAATGGTTGAGGGTAGAAAAGAAAAAAGGAAAAGGAAAGAAAGGAGAGACAGTGGCCCAGCCCAAAACCCCTCTTCTCCTCTCTCTCTCTCGGGCCCCTTTTTCCTCTCCTCTCTCCCGCATGGGCCACCCGAGGCCCAGCGACTTTTCCCCCTCCCTCCTTTCCTCTCCCCGCGTGGGCCAAGCCGGCCCACTTTCCTTCCCACGCCCGAGCTCAGCGCATCCCCAGCCCAACTCTTCCTCAGCGCCGGCCCCTTCCCTCTCTGTCTGGTTACCCGGGCCCGCGCGTCAGCGCCCTCTTCTCCCTCTCCCCTTTCTTCTCCGGCGCAACGGCCCCTCCGAGGTCCCCGGCGATCTCCTCCTCTCGGGCCCGCACGCCAAGGTGGTCCCGCCGCTCTACAAGTAGCAACTCCAACCCCCCTTGCACCCTAACCCTAGTCCCCACCGCAGACACCGACGCCCAGCTCCGCAGCTGCCTTGCTCAGTTGCTCGGCGCCCCTGCTCCGCCGCGGACCACCGTTCTGTCCCACCCCTGCCCTGCCGGAGCCGCACAGCAGCGTCGCCTCGACTCCTGGGGCATCACCGAGGTGCCAGGGCGCCTGGGGCATCGCTGCATCGACCCGTCCACGAGCACCGCACCGCCCACCCCGCCGAGCACCGCCGTCGCGCCCCAGCAGGCCATCTCGGTTCGATTCGTGCCTAGGTGAGCACCACCCCGACCCACACTCCCTTTTGCACCCAACATCGTGGCCAGTGGGTCACCCCAGTGGCCGGAACCGCGCTCACGCGGTACGCCGGCGAACCCGAGCCGCCCCCGCCGTGGAGAACCCCAACCCGAACCCTAAACCGCTTTCTTGACCGCCTAGACGTGTTCATCGTGTTGCGCGCTAGCTCCCAGGCCTGACCTCGTTCCAAATGGAGCCCGAACGGTCACGTTTGCCCAGCGCCGGCGAAGCGCCGCTGCGGAGCCGAGCTCCGGCGACCCAGCGCCGCCACCTCGCGTCCCTTTGTCCCGAGCCGTTCGATCCGCTACTGACGCTTAGGCTTAGATTGGGAACTCGTCGATCTGGACCGTGTGATCCAGATCCGAAGGCCGAGTGGCGCGCGTACCGGTTCGGGGTGAGAGGGAATCAGAGCCGTCCGATGCAGGATCTGCGATGTGGATTAGATCTGTTTAAGTTTGGATGCCGTTCGTTGGATCCAGATCCGAGGGACGTTATTCGTGCGTACCCCTTCGTTTAGTGAGTCTAATCTCAGCCGCCCGATCCAAATCCAAGGACCTGGAACAGAAGATACCGGTTCGGCCCGCTCATTTTGCTAAAAAGTCCCTGCCTTTTTGGGAAATCAAACCTCAGTACTCTTTAGTTCAAAAGTAATTACGGTTAAGTCCAGTTTTATTCGTTTAGACCCCTGAGCTTCCGGGATTTAGTGCCCGCCGTCCAGCCTAGGGTTTTTAGCCAGCTAGCCCCTATGTCTAGGGTTTATTTACGTATAGGCCCCTCGGTTTTGCACAGAACCCCCTGTAGTCCAGTTTTTCTCGCAAATAGGTCCCTGGGACTTGTTTTAAGCGTAGTTTTCGCGTCTTAGCTCCGTTTTAGGTGTTCCTTATATCCACGCGATCGTTGTAACGCGTAGGATAGTTCTAGGCCAGTTTTATGTGCTGTTCTATTGTATTGGTGTACTGTTTCTTATATTTTGCTATTGTTTGTATGTGAGTGCATGTGTGGCCCATGTATTGCTGTTACGATCGTGAGTAGACGTCGAGCCACCGGAGTAGTACCAGGAGCAGCCATCTTCCGAGCAGTTCGAGCAGCAGCCGGGAGAGTACGAGGAAGGCAAGTATAACATGAACCTCCTATCACTTTTTACTACATTTTAATACTGTATGCCTATAAGGATTTCCTAGCCACTTTTATCCCGTATATTATACCTTGGGTTGCATTTTGGTTAGTTGTGCTAGGTGCTGCGCTCTCACATATTATGGTCCTTTTAAATTGATTTGATTAATGGTTATATGCAACTTAATCCTGAGAGTGGCCCTCTGTGCTGTGTGCTTGAGTGGTTCATGTCTCCTTAAAAGATGTTTTTGTTAGAAACTTGGTTTAGGGGGCCAGCACGGTGCTTAGTGCTTGGTTGGCCACTCTCCATAAGGACCGGTTCAGAGAGCGACAACCTGGGACAACCGCGCAACCACAAGACTGGAATGGGACGGTCTTGACTTACTAATTAGGTCATTTTGGTTCGGAAGTAACTTACCTGCGTGGGCAAGAGGGGTGGTAAGCTTCAATGGTCCCTGCTCCTCCGGCTTGGTCTGTGCTGTGTGTCTTGTACCCCCGGAGGTGGGCCCCATCGTTGCTGATCCAGAATCCTTAGCGGTTACACCTTACCAACGTGGTCCTTTGTAACGGTCTCGTAGTGTGCTTGCTAGCCATCTCACCTAAGGAAGTGTGATGAACAACCAGCGTAGTTCACGACTTGTGGGTAAAGTTGTGCAACCTCTCGAGAGTGTAAAACTGATATATCAGCTGTGCTCACAGTCATGAGCGGCCCAGATCCTCCTTTTGATTAGTGGGGTTATCAACCTTTGATTAGGGATTCCCCGAGTGGTTTTGGTTTGGATGGTTCTCAGTAGTTCTTAATTAAGATTGATTAAATTCTTATGCAATTGGGTTATGGTGATTCATCCACTTGTAGTAATTAGCTTTAATAAAATTTGCCAAGACTAAAAGCTAATGCAGTTGAGTCAGCTAGCCTAGAGCCTCATAGTTTGTGTTATACTTGTTGAGTACTAGTTGGTACTCACACTTGCCTCTCCACTCTTCTATTTCATTTCGGATATCTTCGACTGCTGCTCAGTGCCCGGCAGCGTGGAGGACTACGTCAGCGGCTTCGACGACTTCTAGGCGTTTGTCTCCCAGTCGACGTCCCTGTGGCGCCCCGCTCTTCATGTATTCATTTTACGCTTCCGCATTCCTTGAACTGATTCTTGATTCAGTTGTAATAAAGATATTCATTTTATAATTTATACGCTTTTAATTATGACATGTGTTGTGATATCTTGATAATCTGTTGTATATATGCGTGACTTGATCCTGGCGCATATATGATTGCTCGATTTATGTTCTTATAAATCGGGTGTGACAGGTGGGCTGCACGAGCTCTGTTCCGGGTCCTCCGTGCCTCACGATCGGCGTCATTCTTGTCGCCGGTGTTGGCTGTGGCCTCATCTTCAGATACCACATCAAATTCAATGATTGGCAAGTCACCATCGTCCTCGCCTTCTTCCGCCATCAGCACCTGGCATGAGATGAGCTCCTCAGAGCTCACGTCGACTAGCTCGGTCGACTCTGCCACGGTGGCTAACAGCCTGCCCTCCTGAAAAGGCAAAGGCTCGAGGTGTGCCACAAGTCGATCTTCGGCCTCGAGTAGATCAGAAAGTTTCATGCCCTTCCAATGCACGAAATGCCCCTCCGGGGTGGAGGTGATGATCAAACCGTTGGTACCAAAACAACCCAAAGCCCCCCGACGTGCGGTGGCTTCAGACTTTCCGAGTTGGAGTAGAGAGTTGTAACACCCTAATGTAAAATTTCAAGTCTTATAATGAATTTAAGTTGGCTCCAGAAATTTTCTAAGGATTTATTTTGCGTAGCTTGCATTTATTTATAATTTAATTCACAAAGAATTAGAATTTATTTTAGCTCAACATGTTTGTGCATTCATGCTGGTGCATAAGTTTTATTTGGTTGAGTGCATAGGAGTTGAATTCAAATTTGAGTTGAATTCAAATAGATTTGAGTTGGTTTGAAAAAGAAAAGGAAGGAAACAGGAAAGTAGGTCAGTCATTCCTTCTTTTCTCAGCCATTTCTTCTTTTCTCAGTCATTTCTTCTTTTCTCAATCATTTCTTCTTTTCTCAGTCATTCCCGTGGCCTTCCTTCTTTTCTCAGTCATTCTCGTAGCCCTCTCTCTCTGGTAGTCTGGCCCCACTGTCGGCCCCTTCTTCCTCCTCCCTCCACCGGCCGCGCAACGCCCGCCGCGATCTTCGCCGGCCTTTCCCCGAGCGCCCCCCCCCCTCGAGATCCCTGGCTTCCCTCTTTAAACCACCCCGCGCCCTCTGCACCCGTATCCCCTACCTCGTAGCCGCCGCCCCAAACACTAAACCGCCGGCCGCTCGCTCCGCCGTGCAGCATCTCCTGCTCCCCCGCGGACCCGCCGCCCCGTTGCACCTCCGCCCCTGCCAACCCCCGCATCAGCTTCGCCTCACCGCCAGGAAGCTCCCTAAGCTCACCACCCGTGACCCGGGCCCGTGCAACAGCCGGAATTGCGCCGACGTTGCCACCGGTAAATTGCTCCGCCACCTCGATTCCTCGCCGCCGGTAGTTCCCCGACCTTCTTGACCCCCGTAGCATCTCCGCAGGAGCTTCACGAGTCAACCCGTGGAGTCCAAAAGCCCGGAGACGCCCTGCATCAACCTTCCCCACGAGCGCCGCCCATCCCCGCCGCTCGGACCTTGCCGCCGATCACCTTGCGCTGCCTCCCCGGTCAATCCAAGCCCTCGGTGAGCATCAGGATGTCCCCCTGGTCCTTTTGGTCCTTGCGCCGCCGTGCAGGACCGCACCCGCCATCGTGCGCGTAGCCCAGAGCTCCCCTGAGCCCCGCCTTAGCCCTAGGTCGATCCCCTGTGTCGCACTGAACCTTCCTAGGCCAAAACCCGGTCGATTTTACCCCCGGAGCATCGATTTCGATGAACTCCGGCGAGCCCGAGCCATGCTCCACAGAGGAATAAGGTCGCCGGTGAGTTCCGCCGCCGGTAGCGCTCCCTTTTAACCCTAACCGCGAGAAAAGAAGAAATGACTCAGAGGTGGAGTCATCGGCATCGGCATCGGCTGGCCGGTACTCTGGTTGTTCTGCCCCTGTTGGCCAGAACCGGTGCCGGTGCTCTTGGTGTTCACCAAGTATTTGCAGCAGAGTGAAATTTATAAGAGACAGATATTGTACGGTTCTGACGTATTAAGAATCGGTTCAAGGAGTGCGGAAGCGTTAAATGAATACATGAAGAACAGGGCGCCACAGGGACGTCGGCTGGGAGACAAACGCTTTTAATTCGTGATATGTGTTGTGATATCTTGATACTACTGTTGTATATATGCGTGACTTGATCCTGGTGCATATATGATTGCTCGATTTATGTCCTTGTAAATCGGGTGTGACAGAATTGGTCTCAGAGCCAGGTCGACTGTAGGACGAAGCCTAGGTAGAAAAGGTCGAGTTTAGGTATTTCTTTTCTCTTGCCTTGTTTCCGCAAAGCTCGAAAATTCATTTCCGCTTCTATTCCTTGAGTTCTAATCTTCGATTCGCTAGCTCTCTCTCTTGTCCTTTCCAAGAATTAGTCTGATCTTTTCCAAAGATGTTGGACTGCAATTTTCTGTATGTCCTCATAAGCCTAGGATGCCCTGCAAAAGAAAAAAATGCTAGAGGGCCTGTTTGTTTTAGTCGAGTGGTGTGATAAACTCAGCTAAAGTGTGGATACTGAGTGTTTGTGATTGTGCAAAATGTTTGATTTGGATTTTTGGTTGATTGCATAGTTTAGAAGTTAAACTTGCTCATGCAAATCGACTTTAATGCAAACATGAATTAAGTAATAAAAATTGAGATAGACTGTTGGGGGGTAAAACCGTACACTCTTTACTCTCTACTTTATCCTGTCAGAGTTTTCTTTCCGGAATCGTACAATATCTGTCTCTTATAAATTTCACTCTGCTGCAAATAGATGGTGAACACCAAGAGCACCGGCACCAGTTCTGGCCAACAGGGGCAGAACAACCAGAGTACCGGCCAGCCGATACCGATGCTGATGCCTCCACCTCTCAGTCATTTCTTCTTTTCTCAGTCATTCCCGCGGCCTTCCTTCTTTTCTCAGTCATTCCCGCAGCCCTCTCTCTCTGGTAGTCTGGCCCCACCTGTCGGCCCCTTCTTCCTCCTCCCACCACCGGCCACGCAACGCCCGCCGCGATCTTCACCGACCTTTCCCCGAGGGCGCCCCCCCGAGATCCCTAGCTTCCCTCTTTAAACCACCCCGCACCCTCTGCACCCTTATCCTCTACCTCGTAGCCACAGCCCCAAACCCTAAACCGCCGGACGCTCGCTCCGCCGTGCAGCATCTCCTGCTCCGTCGCGGACCCGCCGCCCCGTTGCACCTCCGCCCCTGCCAACCCCCGCATCAGCTTCGCCTCACCGCCAGGAAGCTCCCCAAGCTCACCACCCGCGACCGCGGCCCGTGCAACAGCCGGAATTGCGCCGACGTTGCCATCGGTAAATTGCTCTGCCACCTCGATTCCTCGCTGCCGGTAGTTCCTCGACCTTCTTGACCCCCATAGCATCTCCGCAGGAGCTTCACAAGTCGACCCGTGGAATCCAGAAGCCCGGAGACGCCCTGCATCAACCTTCCCCACGAGCGCCGCCCGTCCCCGCCGCTCGGACCTCGCTGCCGATCACCTTGCGCTGCCTCTTCGGTCAATCCAAGCCCTCGGTGAGCATCAGCATGTCCCCCTGGTCCTTTTGGTGCTAGATGTCGTAGATCTTGGCCCTTGCTTAGACCGAAACGCCGCACGCCGGTGTGCGCCGCCGTGCAGGACCGCCCCCACCGCCGTGCGCGCAGCCCAGAGCACCCCTGAGCCCGTCTTAGCCCTAGGTCAATCCCTCGTGTCGCGCTGAACCTTCCTAGGCCAATACCCGGTAGATTTGACCCCCGGAGCATCGATTTCGATGATCTCCGGCAAGCCCGAGCCGTGCTCCGCCGCGGAGCAAGGTCGCCGGTGAGTTCCGCCGCCGGTAGCGCTCCCTTTTAACCCTAACCGTCCGATCCGAGATCAACGCGTGAGATTAGATCGCATACCCCTTCAATCCCGGCCCTCCAATCCAGATCCAACGGACCCGATTCCATCGTCTACATCGGACCGTCCGTTTTCGCTGTCCAGATCGGACCGTCCGGACCCCCGCCGTTCAGATCGGACCGTCCGAACTGGAACGTGTCCGAACCGTCCGATCCAGATCTGACGGCCCAGATCAGAAAGTACCGGTTCAGCCGAGCTATTTTGCTAAAGAGACCCTGAGTTTCCTTGAAACCAACCCGCGGTCCAACCCAGTTCAAAAGTAATTCCTGTTGAGCCCTTGTCTTTGCACCGAAGCCCCTGAGCTTTCTAGATTTTGGGTCCGCAGTCCAACCCTTAAGTTTTAGCGTGTTAGACCCTATGCCTATAGTTTAATTAGGTTTAGGTCCTCGGTTTTTGCATAGAAACCCCTAGAACCTTCTGTTTTCTTACAGAAAAATCCCTAGAGCTTGTTTTAGCCCTAGTTTTCGCGTCTTAGCTCCGTTTTAGGTGGTTTTCGCGCTCACGCGATCGTTGTAACGAGTAGAATAGCTTTAGCTTAGTTTTGTGTGCTGTTTTATTGTATTGTTGTACTGTTTCTTATCTTTTGCCCTTGTTTGCATGTATGTGCTTATGTGGACCATGCTTGGACGTTTCGATCTTGAGTAGACGTTGAGCCATCGGAGGAGTACCAGGAGCCACCTTCTTCAGACGTGTTTGAGCAGCAGCCAGGAGAGTTTGAGGAAGGTAGGCATAACATGAACATCCTATCACTTTTAAATACAATTTCATACTGCATTTTAATACTGTATACCTATAAGGATGTCCTAGCCACTTTTATCCTTTATATAATACCTTGGGTTGCATTTTGGTTAGTTGTGCTAGGTGCTGCGCTCTCACATACAATGGTCCTTTTTAATTAAACTTGATTCATGGTATATGCAACTTGATTCTGGGAGTGGTCCTCTATGCTGTGTGCTTGAGCGACTCACGTCTTGTTAAAATATATTTTTATTAGAAACATGGTTTAGGGGGCCAGCACGGTGCTTAGTGCTTGGTTGGCCACTCTCCATAAGGACCGGTTCATAGAGCGACAACCTGGGACAACCGCGCAACCACAAGACTGGAATGGGATGGTCTTGACTTGCTAATTAGGTCGTTTTGGTTTGGGAGTAACTTACCTGCGGGGCAAGAGAGGTGGTAAGCTACAATGGTCCCTGCTCCTCCGGCTTGGTCTGTGCTGTGTGCTTGTACCCCCATGAGGTGGGCCCCATCGTCGCTGATCCAGAAACCTTAGCGGTTACACCTTACTAACGTGATCCATTGTAACGGTCTCGTAGTGTGTTCGCTAGTGATCTCACCTAAGGAAGTGTGATGAACAACTAGCGTAGCTCACGACTTGTGGGTAAAGTTGTGCAACCTCTTGAGAGTGTAAAACTGGTATACTAGCCGTGCTCACGGTCATGAGCGGCCCAGATCCTCCTTCTGATTAGTGGGGTTTATCTTTGGTGGTTTGGCTTGGTTCTTAGTAAATTGATGATTAATATTAATTAATTATTTCTGTAACTTGGGTTATGGTAATTCATCCACTTGTAGAAAATAGCTTTAATAAAATTTGCCAAGATTAAAAGCTAATGCAGTTGAGTCAGCTAACCATAGAGCCTCATCATTCGTGTTATACTTGTTGAGTACAAGTTGTGTACTCACACTTGCTTTCTCCACTCTTCTGTTCTCTTTGGGATATCTTCGACTATTGCTCAGTACCAGGCGACGTGGAGGACTACATCAGCGGACTTGATGATTTCTAGGCGTTTGTCTCCCAGCCGACGTCCCTATGGCGCCCTGTTCTTCATGTATTCATTTAACGCTTCCGCACTCTTTGAACCGATTCTTGATTCGGTTGTAATAAATAATTCATTTACAATTTATACGCTTTTAATTGTGATATGTGTTGTGATATCTTGATAATTCTGTTCTATATATGCGTGACTTGATCCTGGCGCATATATGATTGCTCGGTTTATGTCCTTGTAAATCGGGTGTGACAAGAGTCCAAGTCCTTCTCCAATGTGGAGAGGGACTCGGAGGTGTTGGCCTCCTGAAGATCAGTGGCCAAATCGCGTAGGCCGAGTCGTGATCGACTACGTGAGTCCTTAGATTGGAACAAGTCCAACCCAAGGAAAGTTGCGCCGGAAGCAGACTCCTCCTCGATCCTCATTGCGGACCCATGAATTGACAAATCGTCGAGATCATCAACGAACTTGTCGAGGTCGCTTTGAGAAACCGCCGCGGGGGTTTTCAGCTTCATGTCGACATGGAATTGACGGAATCTGCCTGCATCATCTGTGACGCAGACCCACGAGCCAAAAACAAATGTTGTACCCTGAGAAGGTACTGACCTGGAGAACTGGAAAGATGCCATCAAGTTCGCCGGTGGATCTTCGATGCGCTCCCCAACCTGGCGCGCTAGCTGTCTGTGTTTTGTTTTGAATGGGTCCGTGCCCCCCTTATATATCTAGGAGGTCAGTGTTACACGGATCTAGTCAATACTAGCCAAGGAATCGTACCCGGTATAACGCGGGTAGTTTCCTTCTATACCGACTAAGCTTTATCTCCTACTCAAACGAGTAGAAAATAACATAAATAAGAGATAAGATGGACTTTATCTCTTAACCCTATTTAAACTACGTTATGTACACAGCCCCGTAGCCCCGGGTCTGACAACTACATTGCCGATTGCCCATAATTGAAGAACAAAGAAAAGGAGGAGAAGAGATACAAGGAGAAGAGCAAGGACTACAAGAAGAAATATTAGGGTCATGGTCATGTTGGTCAAGAGTGGAAATCTAGTCATGAAGATTTCGACCAAGAAGGGATGGCAACTCTAGCCATGCAACAAGAAAGCTCTTCAACGACATCTCCGATGATGAAGATGACACTCCTTTTTGCCTCATGGCAAGAAACAACAAGGTACAAGAATTATCCACCTCTTCTTCCCAGCCTTCTTCCACATTTGATAATGCACAAAATGATTTGGAAGATGAGGAAGAACAACATAAAGCTTACATGTTAAAAGAATTTGGAAAGGAAGGTTTCAAAAAAATTAAAAAGTTTATGGAGAAATTAGAGAAAAAGAGAGAGTGTCTTGATAGGCAAGAATACCTACTCATTCTTGAAAAGGAGAGAAAACTTGCCTCAGAGAAAGCTCTTGTCGAAGAAAAGATGATGGTTGAAAAATTAGCTATTTATTTATCTCTAGTTAATGATTCAAATGAGAGGATGTCAAAGGAGAATACTTTGATAAATGAATCTCTAGCTTCCCTAAAGGCCACTCACAGTGAACTTCAAGAAAGTTTCTCATGCTTAACAACCAAGTACAATGGTCTTGAAGTTAGCTATAATGCTCTTTGGGAAAGCACCAAAACCAATTCTAAAGCAACTCTTGACTCCAATATCTTCACAAGTGAAGGTTGCTCAAAATGCTATAAGATTGATGTTCAAACTTGTGTTACTAACATGGCAAAGTTAGAGAAGTTGATCCAAGAAAAGGATGTCAAACTTGAAAGAATGAACAAGTTAGTGAAGCATAGATATGAAGGCAATGTCAAGCCCAAGCCCAAGGTTAGCTACAAGGATGGAAGATATCCTAACAAAAATGATGGGCTTGGACATTATAAGGGAGAAAAGGTAAATGACCGGAAGGTGGTCAAAGGTAAGGAATGTGTCATGTTCACAAAAGGAGCAAACCTTGAAGATTTGATGAACATTTCACAATGTGAAGTCAAGAACAAAGTTGAAGCTCCCATCAAGGTTAAGGTCCCTAAGCATGAGCCATCACCAAGCTACACTACAGATTATATGGTGATAATGGACCACAATGGAAAAATAGTGGTCAAGTATGTTGGACCATTGTGACACTCAGGTAATTAGTATTGTCACAGACTAGATTTTAGTTTGGAATTGTGTGCAAAATGTGGAGAGAGTATGCTTAAAAATTTAAATGATGAGGAAAAAGGGTTGTTTTATATAATTATAAATTAATAAAGGCCCTTTAGCATTAAATAGATGAGAAAGGGAAGTGGGATTCAAATACATAAAGGTTGTTTTGGCAAAAGTCAAAAACTTGTGTTTAAATCGCAAATATAGGTGAAACTACACATTGGATGTATATGTAGTGTAGTTTTTAAATAGGATTTATATAAAGTTTAGAAACTTTGCTAAGTTGTATAGTAATTTCAAATCTGTTGCTCTTCTGCAGATGAACCTTAAAGCAAAGTTGAAGATTTTGAAAAACCCTACACTTTTGCTTTTGGGCCCATCTTGATTTGAGCTCTAGTTTGAAAGTTACTTGAGCATTACAGTGGGGTCCCTGTACTTTCTGCAATTTGCAACTGGATCCTCCTTCGTCTACCTCTCTCTCCCTCTCCTCTGTTCCTCTGCTCGACTGCCGCCGCCGCTCTGCCTGCCATGTGCCGTGCACCTCCCCGCTCCAGAGCCGCCGTGAGGCAGGCCACGTGCCGCCCCAACACCTGCCCCGCCGCTTCCCGGCCTCGCGCTGGCTTCTCCTCGCCTCGCCACGCCGCCTGCTGTCTGCCCGAGCTGCTCCTCGCTGCCGCTCACCGTCGCTGCAAGACGATCAGTACCACCTCCTACTTCCCGACGATCCCACGCGTCACTCCCCTGCCTTGCCGCCGCCCTCCCGACCTTGTGCTGTCTCGCACCCGCGTTCCCCACGTCGCACTGCTGCTGTCCGAGCTTCGCCGTGCCGCCACGCGCGCCACCGGCGTGCCAGCTCCTGTTTCCGCATGACCACATCTCCTTCGAGACCCTGAGCACATCTTGGAACTCCTAGCACACTTCCCTTGCGTTTGCACACACACATTTGACTCAATTTCTCCTACTCCGATCACCTCCCTTCACCCGACCTCCGCCGCCGTCCCTGGCCATCGTCGACAGCCGCCCACACCACCCCCGAACCCCGATCCAGTGCAACCAGAGCTCCGCCGTGACCCGCTGGTGCTCCTCAGCCCCTCCAATTTCATTTTCCCGCATCCTAGCACCACTCCCCGCAGCGCCGGTACAAGGCCTCTCCACCCCGACCGAGGTCACCAGAAGCACCACACCAGCTAGCAGGAACTCTTCGACTACTTCCCCACCACCCTCCGGCACCCTAGCCTGCGGAACTTTCACACCCGATTTATAAAGAACATAAATCAAGCAATCATATATGCGCCAGGACCAAGTCACGCATATATACAACAGAATCATCAAGATATCACAACACATATCACGAATGACAATAACATAAACCGTAAATGAGTTATTTTATTACAACCGAATCAAGAATCGGTTCAAGAGTTGCGGAAGCGTAGAATAAAGTACATGAAGAGTAGGGTGCCACAGGGACGTCGACTGGGAGACAAACGCCTAGAAGTCGTCGAAGCCGCTGATGTAGTCCTCCACGTTGCCGGGCACTGAGCAGCAGTCGAAGATATCCGAAATAGAACAGAAGAGTAGAGAGGCAAGTGTGAGTACAAACTAGTACTCAACAAGTATAACACAAACTATGAGGCTCTAGGTTGGCTGACTCAACTGCATTAGCTTTTAGTCTTGGCAAATTTTATTAAAACTATTTACTACAGTGGATGAATTACCATAAACCCGAATTGCATAAGAAATTAATCAATATTAATTAAGAACTACTGAGAAACCATCCAAACCAAAACCACCCGGGGCATCTCCCTAATCAAAGGTTGATAAACCCACTAATCAAGAGGAGGATCTGGGCCGCTCATGACTGTGAGCACAGCTGATATATCAGTTTTACACTCTCGAGAGGTTGCACAATTTTACCCACAAGTCGTGAGCTACGCTAGTGGTTCATCACACTTCCTTAGGTGAGATGGCTAGCAAGCACACTACGAGACCGTTACAAAGGATCACGTTGGTAAGGTGTAACCGCTAAGGTTTCTGGATCAGCAACGATGGGGCCCACCTCCGGGGGTACAAGACACACAGCACAGACCAAGTCGGAGGAGCAGGGACCATTGACGCTTACCACCCCTGTTGCCCACGCAGGTAAGTTACTCCCGAACCAACACGACCTAATTAGTAAGTCAAGACCGTCCCATTCCAGTCTTGTGGTTGCGCGGTTGTCCCAGGTTGTCGCTCTATGAACCGGTCCTTATGGAGAGTGGCCAACCAAGCACTAAGCACCGTGCTGGCCCCCTAAGCCATATTTCTATCAAAAACATCTTTTAAGAAGACGCGAGCCACTCAAGCACACAGCACAGAGGGTCACTCTCAGAATTAAGTTGCATAAGACCATCAACCAAATTTAATTAAAAAGGACCAAGTGTGTTATAGCGCAGCAACCTAGCACAACTAACCAAAAATGCAACCCAAAGAATATATATATATATAGGATATAAAGTGGCTAGGAAAGTCCTTATAGGCATACAGAATTAAAATGCAATATGAAATTTGTATTTCAAAGTGACAGGAGGTTCATGTTATACTTGCCTTCCTCAAAGTTCTCCTACTGCTGCTCAAAAGCTTCAGAAGATGGTGGCTCCTGGTACTCGTCCCAAGGTTCAGCGTCTACTCACGATCGCAACGCCAAAACATGGTCCAACACATACACATACATGCAAACAAGGACAAAAGATAAGAAACAGTACAACATTACATAAAAACAGCACACAAAACCATGATAGAGCTGTTCTACGCGTTACAACGATCGCGTGAGCGCAAGAATCACCTAAAACGGAGCTAAGACGCGAAATCTAGGGCTAAAACAGGGTCCAGGGGCCTTTCTGTAAGAAAACAGAAAGTTCTAAGGGGTTCTGTGTGAAAACCGAGGGTCTCAACGTAAATAAAGGCTAGACATAAGGTCTAACACGCTAAAACCTTAGGGCTGGACCGCGGGCACTAAAACCGGAAAGCTCAGGGGCAAAAACGATAAAGATAGGAATAAACGTAAATACTTTTGAACTCAAGAGTACTGCGGGTTGATTTCTCCAAAAGACAGGGGCTCTTTAGCAAGAAAACCAAGCCGAAGCGGTATCCTTTATTCTGGATCGTCAGATCTAATCCCAACGGCCTGGATTAGATCCCTCTCGCGAAGGGGTACGCGCGGTTCTCGCCCGTTGGATCTCGATCCTACGCTCCGGACTCCCTCTTCCCTCAGATCTAATACAGTGCGCCGGATCTGGAATGGACGGCTCAGATTTAAAACAAGGGCGAACCGGTACAGGGAAGTTCCATCCGCTGGATCATGATCTTACGGCTCAGATCTAAACGACACGCGATCTAATCTCGTCCACTCATTACAGATCGAACGCTCAGGGGTTTTTGGCTGTAGAGGAGGGCGGCGCTACTGTTCCGGCGATGCATTCCGCGGCGGTGCCTCGCCGGCGCTGGCCAAATCCATCCTCCAAGGGCCTATTCAAGCGGGGCCCAAGCCTAAGAGGACCAGAGGGACACGGCGGGCGCTCCTGGGGGCTCAGCGCGGCTGGCCGGAGCTCGTGCATGACCTGTGCTGGCGAGGGGCGGCACTGGTCGCCGGTGAGGAGCGCGGTCGGGGTTCCGGCTCGGGTTTGAGCCAAGCCTGGCATGGCACAGCACCAGCGCGACCCCAGGAACCCACTGAGGGTCTTAGCACGGGCATACAACATAGGAGGGGGGCGGTCGACGGGAAGGGTCTTACCCGCGGCGGTGAGGGGAGGTCGGTGCTCATGGAAGGAGGCCTTGGGGCTGCGCTGCAGGGCTCCTGGCACCTTGGCCAGCGGCGCACACCGACGGGGAAGATCATGCCGGGGTTAACGGCCCGAAGAGGTGACGGCAAGGCGGATTGCGGCGGCGGCTCAATCCTCACCCGTGGCAATGTTGGGTCAAATCCGACGTAGAGGCTCGGGCTCGGGTGCGCTGGAGGTTGGCGGCGGCTTAGGGTGGCCCGAGAGCAACTGCAGATAAGAAGAGGGGGGGAATGGTTGCCTCGGCGTGCGGATCAACCGAGCAACGGAGCTCCCGCTCCTCACGGGGTTGTTGCGGCCCGTCTAGATCCGATTGCGGTCGAGCTTCTAGAAGAGTCCAGGCGGGGGATAATTGCGGCGGGATGGGCCCAGGGGGGAGCAGCGAGTTGGGGCCACGCCCAGGAACGGGTGGCCGGGCCAGCGGGGAGAAAACAGGGGAGGTGGGGGATCCGGCGCTGGGAGGAAGGAGAAAGGGAAAGCGCCGACAGGTGGGGTCGGGCGACCAGTGAGAGAGAAGAGAGGGCACGGCTTGGGCTGAGGGAAGAAATGGGCCGGGCTGGCTGAGCGCGGAGGAAAGGAAGGGAAGAGAGGGAAAGAGCCCGGCTGGCAGTTGGGCCGGCATGGCCCACGCGGGGAAAAGAGGGGAAGGAAGGGAGAGCTGGGCTGGGCCACGGGTTTGGGCTGCTTTCTTTCCCTCTTCTTTTCCTTTTTCCTTTTCCACACTCAAACTATTCAAACAATTCCATTTGAGTTCAAATAAATTTGAATTCAAACCCAACACAAATAAAACAATGCGCCATCATGAATGCACAAGCAAGTTGATCCTATAATAAATTTTATTTTCTTGCGTTATAAAATTACTTTAAATGCAAGATAAATTAGGGAAAAACTCTGGAAATTTTATTTAAGCCCAAATAAATTCCTTAAAATTTGGGAAAATTACATTAGGGTGTTACAAACCTACCCCCCTTACATGAATCTCGTCCCGAGATTCTGATAGGCTAGCTAGCAAAAAGATCAGGATACGTCTTCCTCAGCTCATCTTCTCGCTCCCTGGTAGCCTCGTCCTCCGTGTGGTGACTCCACTGAACACGGCACATCTTGATTTTCTTGTTCCTGGTAACTCTCTCGGATGTCTCCAGAATCTTCACCGGATGCTCGGTGTAAGTCAAATCCTCCTGCACATCCAACCCTTCTAGCGGTGCTTGCTCTTCTGGTACCCTCAAGCACTTCTTCAGCTGAGATACATGGAAGACATCATGCACTCCTGAGAGGTTGAGAGGCAACTCCAAATGATATGCCACCTCGCCTTTCCGTTCCAACACCTTGAACGGACCAATGTATCGAGGGGCTAGCTTCCCTTTCACATTAAACCTGCGGATTCCTCTCATCGACGAGACCTTCAGGTATACATGATCACCCACTGCAAAGGTCAGATCCCGACGACGAACATCCGCGTAGCTCTTCTGGCGAGTCTGTGCGACCCTCAGGTTCTCTCGCACCTGTTGTACCAGCTGTTCTGCCTCCTCAACAATATCCGGACAAAATACCTGCCTCTCGCCAATCTGATCCCAATACAGCGGAGTCGTGCACTTCCGACCATACAGAGCCTCGAAAGGGGATTTCTTCAGACTGGCCTGATACCTATTGTTGTATGAGAACTCCGCATACGGCAGGCATTTATCCCAGCTGGTACCATATTGAATAGCACAGGCTCGAAGCATATCCTCTAACACTTGGTTGGTTCTCTCTGTCTACCCATCTGTCTGAGGATGATAAGCGGTACTGAAGCGCAGCTTCGTATCCAACGAATCATGCAACTGCTCCCAGAACCGCGAAGTGAACTGAGATCCTCGATCAGATATGATCTTCTTCGGAACACCAAGCAGACAAACAATCCTGGAAATGTACAACTCTGCGAGTCTAGCACCGGAGTAAGTAGTGTTCACCGGAATGAAGTGGGAAACCTTCGTCAACCGATCCACTACTACCCATATAGAGTTGTACCCTTTCTAAGTACGGGGCAATCCAACGATGAAGTCCATAGTGATCTCCTCCCATTTCCACTCTGGAATTTTCAACGGCTGCAATAGACCTGCTGGTCTCTGATGCTCTGCCTTGACACGCTGACAAGTGTCACAGATAGCCACATACTCCGCAACGGAACGCTTCATTCCATACCACCAGAATCGTTCCTTGAGGTCATAATACATCTTCGTGCTGCCCGGATGAATGGAATATGCTGTATCGTGAGCCTCACTCAGAATCAACTTTCTGAGATCTGCTACATCCGGCACACATATCCGGCCCTTGTACCACAATGTACCCTGATCATCCTCTCGGAAATAAGGGGCTTTGCCAATCTTGAGCAATTCACGGATCTCCTGCAACTTCTTATCATCTTTCTGATGCTGCCTGATCTCCGCCTCTAACGTGGGTTCTGCCTCGAATGATGCACTCGAGGTGTGATGCAAGAAACCCAGACTCAACTGCTCAAACTCCTTGCATAACTCCTGGGGCATCTGAAAAGCCATGGCCATGTTAACATAGCTCTTCCTGCTCAGAGCATCTGCTACAACATTAGCCTTGCCCAGATGATAGTGAATCTCCAGGTCATAATCTTTGACTAACTCTAGCCATCTTCTCTGCCGCATGTTCAACTCACTCTGAGTGAAAATATACTTGAGGTTCTTGTGATCGGTGTAAATATCACACCTTTGCCCAAACAAGTAATGCCTCCATATCTTCAGAGCATGCACAACTGCTGCTAACTCCAGATCATGAGTGGGATAATTCAGCTCGTGCCGGCGCAACTGCCGCGAAGCATAATCTATAACTCTGCCTTCCTGCATCAAGACGCAAACAAGGCCATCCCTCGAAGCATCACAATACACTATGAACCTCTTGCCCTGGTCTGGCAGAGTAAGGACTGGCGCCGTAGTCAACCTCTTCTTCAGCTCCTCGAAGGCCTTCTGACGCTCATCAGTCCAAGAGAAACCCACACTCTTCTCTAGCAAGGAAGTCAAAGGCTTCGCAATCTTGGAGAAATTCTCAATGAACCTCTGATAATATCCTGCTAAGCCCAGAAAAGAGCGGACTTCCTTCACCGTCTGGGGTACCACCCAATCAAGCACATCCTTCACCTTTCCGGGGTCCACAGCGATACCTCCCTTGGAGATGACATGACCGAGGAATGGGAGCTCGTCAATCCAGAATTCGCACTTGCTGAGCTTGGCATACAGCTTGTGCTCTCTGAGCCTCTGCAACACAAGCCTCAGATGCTTCTCATGCTCTGCTTCTGACTTGGAATATATCAGGATATCATCAATAAATATCACCACAAAGGTGTCCAGATAATCCATGAAAACCTTGTTCATCAGATGCATGAAGAAAGCCGGAGCATTGGTCAAGCCAAAAGACATGACCGTATACTCGTATAGCCCATACTTGCAGGTGAATGCCGTCTTCGGAATATCCTCGGAACGAATCTTCAGCTGATGATAACCCGAACGCAGATCAATCTTCGAGAATACACAAGCACCCTGAACCTGATCAAAGAGATCCTCGATACGGGGCAATGGATGCTTGTTCTTGATGGTGACTGCATTCAGATCCCGATAATCGACGCACATTCTCTTGGCGCCATCCTTCTTCTCTACAAGCAATACAGGAAAAGCGCAAGGAGAGAAACTACAACAGATATAGCCCTTGGCTAGCAACTCGTCGATGGTCTTCTTAACTTCCTCATGCTCAACGGGTGCCATACGATAGGGCCTCTTAGCAATAGGAGCTGTGCCAGGCAAGAGATCAATAGAAAACTCAATGTCGCGATCAGGCGGCATACCTGGCAAATCATCCGGAAAGACATCCGGGAATTCAGACACCACGCGAATATCATCCGTGGGTCTAGCCTCCATCTGATGAAGAAATCCAGAAGGCTCTGTGGCACCAACAGTAACCTCCTGACCATCCGGTGCTGACAGAAGAACCGTCCTCTGGGCACAATCTATCCGGACTCCCCACATAGCAAGAGTCTCCATCCCGAGGATCACATCAATACCTGATCTTGAGCAATTCACGGATCTCCTGCAACTTCTTATCATCTTTCTGATGCTGCCTGATCTCCGCCTCTAACGTGGGTTCTGCCTCGAATGATGCACTCGAGGTGTGATGCAAGAAACCCAGACTCAACTGCTCAAACTCCTTGCATAACTCCTGGGGCATCTGAAAAGCCATGGCCATGTTAACATAGCTCTTCCTGCTCAGAGCATCTGCTACAACATTAGCCTTGCCCGGATGATAGTGAATCTCCAGGTCATAATCTTTGACTAACTCTAGCCATCTTCTCTGCCGCATGTTCAACTCACTCTGAGTGAAAATATACTTGAGGTTCTTGTGATCGGTGTAAATATCACACCTTTGCCCAAACAAGTAATGCCTCCATATCTTCAGAGCATGCACAACTGCTGCTAACTCCAGATCATGAGTGGGATAATTCAGCTCGTGCCGGCGCAACTGCCGCGAAGCATAATCTATAACTCTGCCTTCCTGCATCAAGACGCAAACAAGGCCATCCCTCGAAGCATCACAATACACTGTGAACCTCTTGCCCTGGTCTGGCAGAGTAAGGACTGGCGCCGTAGTCAACCTCTTCTTCAGCTCCTCGAAGGCCTTCTGACGCTCATCAGTCCAAGAGAAACCCACACTCTTCTCTAGCAAGGAAGTCAAAGGCTTCGCAATCTTGGAGAAATTCTCAATGAACCTCCGATAATATCCTGCTAAGCCCAGAAAAGAGCGGACTTCCTTCACCGTCTGGGGTACCACCCAATCAAGCACATCCTTCACCTTTCCGGGGTCCACAGCGATACCTCCCTTGGAGATGACATGACCGAGGAATGGGAGCTCGTCAATCCAGAATTCGCACTTGCTGAGCTTGGCATACAGCTTGTGCTCTCTGAGCCTCTGCAACACAAGCCTCAGATGCTTCTCATGCTCTGCTTCTGACTTGGAATATATCAGGATATCATCAATAAATATCACCACAAAGGTGTCCAGATAATCCATGAAAACCTTGTTCATCAGATGCATGAAGAAAGCCGGAGCATTGGTCAAGCCAAAAGACATGACCGTATACTCGTATAGCCCATACTTGCAGGTGAATGCCGTCTTCGGAATATCCTCGGAACGAATCTTCAGCTGATGATAACCCGAACGCAGATCAATCTTCGAGAATACACAAGCACCCTGAACCTGATCAAAGAGATCCTCGATACGGGGCAATGGATGCTTGTTCTTGATGGTGACTGCATTCAGATCCCGATAATCGACGCACATTCTCTTGGCGCCATCCTTCTTCTCTACAAGCAATACAGGAAAAGCGCAAGGAGAGAAACTACAACAGATATAGCCCTTGGCTAGCAACTCGTCGATGGTCTTCTTAACTTCCTCATGCTCAACGGGTGCCATACGATAGGGCCTCTTAGCAATAGGAGCTGTGCCAGGCAAGAGATCAATAGAAAACTCAATGTCGCGATCAGGCGGCATACCTGGCAAATCATCCGGAAAGACATCCGGGAATTCAGACACCACGCGAATATCATCCGTGGGTCTAGCCTCCATCTGATGAAGAAATCCAGAAGGCTCTGTGGCACCAACAGTAACCTCCTGACCATCCGGTGCTGACAGAAGAACCGTCCTCTGGGCACAATCTATCCGGACTCCCCACATAGCAAGAGTCTCCATCCCGAGGATTACATCAATACCCTTGGTGTCTAGCACCATCAGATTAGCACTGAACTCTACCCCCCTTATGGCCACACTGACTCTGGGACAGAAGACATGAGACCTCAACTGCCCTCCCGGTGAAGATACTAACATGCACCTCCTTAATGTGCTAGTAGGAATACCATGATGCTCAACAAAAGACTGAGTGATGAAAGAATGCGTAGCACCAGTATCAAAAAGCACTGTAGCAGGATGAGTGTTGACCATAAATGTACCAATGACCACGTTAGGAGCCTCGGCCGCTGACTCGGCCGTCACGTGGTTCACCCTGCCCTGAGCTGGGGCCTTGGGCGGTGCTGCACGCCCCTGCTGTCCTGCCTGCGCCTTCCGAGGACAGACGTTGGCGTAGTGCCCCGGCTCGCCGCAGTGGAAGCACACTCGTGGAAGTGCAGCGGCCTGCTGCCCAGGAGGAGTGGGCACTCCCTGCCTCGGAGCTGGTGGAGCCGGAGGCGCTGGAAGCCTCTGACCCGGTCCTGCCTGCTGCTGAGGATGAGGAGGAAACTGCTGCCGCTGCTGGTACTGCTGGGGCGGCCTCTGCTGCTGCTGCTGTGGATGCTGATATCGGAGACGAGTGTTGCTGCCCGACGAGGATGGAGCCATCTTCCTCTTCTTATCCTCAATCTCCCGGTGCTTACGCTCGGTGTTGAGGGCAGCATCAACCAGTTGGTTGAAGTTGTCGAAGCGGTGGTTCAGTAGCGCATACTGGATGTGATCATCCAGTCCCTCCTTGAAATACTCCTGCTTGTCGCTATCACGGGCGACGTCAGCAGGGGCATAACGGGCAAGCTGAAGGAAACGGTCACGGTACTCCGTCACCGTCATCGATCCCTGAAATAACGAACACAGATAACAAGGATAGAAATTGCTCAATATACCAGGCTTACGGAAGAGATCAAGGATAGATTGAAGCTCGAAAGAAATTGCAGGGAATCCATTCAATTTTACCTGCTTAAGGGCACGGAACTCCTTCTGCTTCATCTTCATGATCCCCTCAGGAATATGGTGGCTCTTGAAGCGCTCACGGAATTGGACCCAGGTGAGAGAGTCGCGGTCCTGAGCTGGGTAGGACTCCCACCAGTCAAGAGCTGAGCCTCACAGCTGACCTGCTGCGTAAAGGACTCCCTCACGGTCATCGCACTGAGCAACAACCAACTGGCGCTCCACCGAGCGAAGCCAATCATCAGCCTGGAGTGGATCCATGGCATGAGAGAAGGTCAGAGGATGACCTCTCAGGAAATCCGCACGTCGATCACGTGGCTGAGGCGGTGGAGGAGGAGGTGGCTGAGCATGGATTTGCTGCAGAGCCTGAACGGTATTGTTCAGGGTCGCCATCACCTACATCTGAAGCTGGAAGAACTGCTCCGGGGTCAATGGTGGCGGCATCGGCAGCGGCTGACCAGTACTCTGATTGTTCTGCTCCTGCTGGTCAGAACCGGAACCGGTGCGCCTGGTGTTCACCATCTGATTGTAACAAACAAAATTTATGAGAAGAAGATATTGTGCAGCTGCGGAAATGAAACTTCGGAAGGATACGACAGAGAGAAAAGAATATAGGTTTTACCCCCAACGTTCTAACTCAATTTTATTATTTAGTTCAAGTTGTGTTAGGGTCGATTTGCATGAACCAGTTTAACTACTAGATGGTGAACAATAACAAGCATCCAATATTCACAACTTAGTCGAGTTTATCACACCACTCGACTAACATACTCGTTCTAGCGTATTTTCATCGGGACAACCTAAACTTATAAATTACAGGATTAGGCGACTCAGGCCAACGTCTACGGAAAACTCAAGCTATTTCTCAGAGAAGACAGGAGAGGGGTGGCAAATCAAGGGCTTAAGACTCAAGGAATAGAGGCAGGAAATGATTTTAGGAGGTTTGCGGAAGCAAAGCAAGAGAAAAGAAGTCCTAAACTCGTCCAGTTCTATCTAGGCTTCGTCCTACAGTCGATATGGCTCTGATACCAATCCTGTCGCACCCGATTTATAAAGAACATAAATCGAGCAATCATATATGTGCCAGGACCAAGTCACGCATATATACAATAGAATCATCAAGATATCACAACACATATCACGAATGACAATAACATAAACCGTAAATGAGTTATTTTATTACAACCGAATCAAGAATCGGTTCAAGGTTGCGGAAGCGTAGAATAAAGTACATGAAGAGTAGGGCGCCACAGGGACGTCAACTGGGAGACAAACGCCTAGAAGTCGTCGAAGCCGCTGACGTAGTCCTCCACGTTGCCGGGCACTGAGCAGCAGTCGAAGATATCCGAAATAGAACAGAAGAGTAGAGAGGCAAGTGCGAGTACAAACTAGTACTCAACAAGTATAACACAAACTATGAGGCTCTAGGTTGGCTGACTCAACTGCATTAGCTTTTAGTCTTGGCAAATTTTATTAAAACTATTTACTACAGTGGATGAATTACCATAAACCCGAATTGCATAAGAAATTAATCAATATTAATTAAGAACTACTGAGAAACCATCCAAACCAAAACCACCCGGGGCATCTCCCTAATCAAAGGTTGATAACCCCACTAATCAAAAGGAGGATCTGGGCCGCTCATGACTGTGAGCACAGCTGATATATCAGTTTTACACTCTCGAGAGGTTGCACAACTTTACCCACAAGTCGTGAGCTACGCTAGTGGTTCATCACACTTCCTTAGGTGAGATGGCTAGCAAGCACACTACGAGACCGTTACAAAGGATCACGTTGGTAAGGTGTAACCGCTAAGGTTTCTGGATCAGCAACGATGGGGCCCACCTCCGGGGGTACAAGACACACAGCACAGACCAAGTTGGAGGAGCAGGGACCATTGACGCTTACCACCCCTCTTGCCCACGCAGGTAAGTTACTCCCGAACCAACACGACCTAATTAGTAAGTCAAGACCGTCCCATTCCAGTCTTGTGGTTGCGCGGTTGTCCCAGGTTGTCGCTCTATGAACCGGTCCTTATGGAGAGTGGCCAACCAAGCACTAAGCACCGTGCTTGCCCCCTAAACCATGTTTCTATCAAAAATATCTTTTAAGAAGACGCGAACCACTCAAGCACACAGCACAGAGGGCCACTCTCAGAATTAAGTTGCATAAGACCATTAACCAAATTTAATTAAAAAGGACCAAGTGTATTATAGCGCAGCAACCTAGCACAACTAACCAAAAATGCAACCCAAAGGATATATATATATAGGATATAAAGTGGCTAGGAAAGTCCTTATAGGCATACAGAATTAAAATGCAATATGAAATTTGTATCTAAAAGTGATAGGAGGTTCATGTTATACTTGCCATCCTCAAAGTTCTCCTGCTGCTGCTCAAAAGCTTCAGAAGATGGTGGCTCCTGGTACTCGTCCCAAGGTTCAGCGTCTACTCACGATCGCAACGCCAAAACATGGTCCAAAACATACACATACATGCAAACAAGGACAGAAGATAAGAAACAGTACAACATTACATAAAAACAGCACACAAAACTATGATAGAGCTGTTCTACGCGTTACAACGATCGCGTGAGCGCAAGAATCACCTAAAACGGAGCTAAGACGCGAAATCTAGGGCTAAAACAGGGTCCAGGGGCCTTTCTGTAAGAAAACAGAAAGTTCTAAGGGGTTCTGTGCAAAAACCGAGGGTCTCAATGTAAATAAAGGCTAGACATAAGGTCTAACACGCTAAAACCTTAAGGCTGGACTGCGGGCACTAAAACCGGAAAGCTCAGGGGCAAAAACGATAAAGACAGGACTAAAACGTAAATACTTTTGAACTCAAGAGTACTGCGGGTTGATTTCTCCAAAAGACAGGGGCTCTTTAGCAAGAAAACCAAGCCGAAGCGGTATCCTTTATTCTAGATCGTCAGATCTAATCCCAACGGCCTGGATTAGATCCCTCTCGCGAAGGGGTACGCGAGGTTCTCGCCCGTTGGATCTCGATCCTACGCTCCGGACTCCCTCTTCCCTCAGATCTAATACGGCGCGCCGAATCTGGAATGGACGGCTCAAATTTAAAACAAGGGCGAACCGGTACGGGGAAGTTCCATCCGCTGGATCACGATCTTACGGCTCAGATCTAAATGACACGCGATCTAATCTCGTCCACTCGTTACAGATCGAACGCTCAAGGGTTTTTGGCTGTAGAGGAGGGCGGCGCTACTGTTCCGGCGACGCATTCCGCAGTGGTGCCTCGCCGGCGCTGGCCAAATCCGTCCTCCGAGGGCCTATTCAAGCGGGGCCCAAGCCTAAGAGGACCAGAGGGACACGGCGGGCGCTCCTGGGGGCCCAGCGCGGCTGGCCGGAGCTCGTGCGTGACCTGTGCTGGCGAGGGGCGGCACTGGTCGCCGGTGAGCAGCGCGGTCGGCGTTCCGGCTCGGGTTTGAGCCAAGCCTGGCATGGCACAGCACCAGCGCGACCCCAGGAACCCACTGAGGGTCTTAGCACGGGCATACAGCATAGGAGGGGGGCGGTCGACGGGAAGGGTCTTACCCGCGGCGGTGAGGGGAGGTCGGTGCTCATGGAAGGAGGCCTTGGGGCTGCGCTGCAGGGCTCCTGGCACCTTGGCCAGCGGCGCACACCGACGGGGAAGATCATGCCGGGGTTAACGGCCCGAAGAGGTGACGGCAAGGCGGATTGCGGCGGCGGCTCAATCCTCACCCGTGGCAATGTTGGGTCAAATCCGACGTAGAGGCTCGGGCTCGGGTGCGCTGGAGGTTGGCGGCGGCTTAGGGTGGCCCGAGAGCAACTGCAGATAAGAAGAGCGGGGGGGGAATGGCCGCCTCGGCGTGCGGATAAACCGAGCAACGGAGCTCCCGCTCCTCACAGGGTTGTTGCGGCCCGTCCCGATCCGATTGCGGCCGAGCTTCTAGAAGAGTCCAGGCGGGGGATAATTGCGGCGGGATGGGCCCAGGGGGGAGCAGCGAGGCGGGGCCACGCCCAGGAACGGGTGGCCGGGTGGGGAGAAAACAGGGGAGGCGGGGTATCCGGCGCTGGGAGGAAGGAGAAAGGGAAAGCGCCGACAGGTGGGGTTGGGCGACCAGTGAGAGAGAAGAGAGGGCACGGCTTGGGCTGAGGGAAGAAATGGGCCGGGCTGGCTGAGCGCGAAGGAAAGGAAGGGAAGAGAGGGAAAGAGCCCGGCTGGCAGTTGGGCCGGCATGGCCCACGCGGGGAAAAGAGGGGAAGGAAGGGAGAGCTGGGCTGGGCCACGGGTTTGGGCTGCTTTCTTTCCCTCTTCTTTTCCTTTTTCCTTTTCCACACTCAAACTATTTAAACAATTCCATTTGAGTTCAAATAAATTTGAATTCAAACCCAACACGAATAAAACAATGCGCCAGCATGAATGCACAAGCAAGTTGATCCTATAATAAATTTTATTTCCTTGCATTATAAAATTACTTTAAATGCAAGATAAATTAGGGAAAAACTTTGGAAATTTTATTTAAGCCCAAATAAATTCCTTAAAATTTGGGAAAATTACATTAGGGTGTTACAGGAACGCCGCGCCGCCATCACCGCCGGTGAGAACCCGACCCGCCCCACCGTCGATTACCACCTTCTGCTCGGTCTCCGACCAAATTAGGTAGGGGAAAAGCATCCCCGCACTCCCACGGTGCTCCTGCGCGCCCTTCCTGCCCACGTTCGCCGGCCCCTCACCGGGAACGATGATGCGCCGCCACGGCCGCCGCTATCCATTGTCGCCGGCCGTGCTCCGTCACTAATCCTCGTGCACATCACCCACCCGTGAGCACAGTAGATCATGTAGGTCATGTAGGACCAGATCATCCCCGGCCAAACCCTCGCCGCCGGCGAGAACACGCCGGCCGAATGTCACGGCCATCGTCTTCCCCCGGCAAGGACCCATATGTAATTTAGATTGCTGTTCTAAGGGTCTAGGTGCAAGAACCCGAGGGCCTCCCTATGAACTCTTTTATTATTTCATGTGTGCAAAGTAGCTAGCTTGTAAAATTCATAGGAATGTGTAGAAAAATCCAAAAATTACAAAACTGGTTTTGCTAGAAACTAGAAATCAAGATCTACAACTTCTGTTAATAAAGTTTGGTATGAAACTAAATGTATTTTGATCTATTTCAAAACTCAAAGTAAAAGAGTATCTTATGTATAACTTTTGCATACTAACTTATTTTCTTATGATTTTTGGTATGCAGCATCTTTAGGTCATGTATGAGCTTGTGTAAAAGTTTCAAGCTTATTACTGTTTTGTAGTTTAAATTATTTTAAACTTTTGCAAATTAACTTTGAAGTAGTTTAAATTTAATCAAGCTTGTTCCTAAAGCTTCTATGATTAAATCTCTTTACCATAACCTAATATGTTGATAATTAGTTCATAATTAAATTTTCAAGACTTTATAGTTCTATTTACTTAGGTTTTGAATTTAAACTTGAAATTTGAATTCAAATTCAAATATTTTAGTTTCTGCTTCCAGAAAATTATGAAAAATTCATCATAAGCTTATTTATTGAAAATAAACTTATCCACAAAAATTTAAGGTTAGAATCTTTATAGTTTTCAAAATAAAAATTAAACTAGTTGAATTACTTCAAAGTAATTCCATTAAAATGATAGGACTTAAGTATAGATAGTAATTTGAAACCCCACCCCCTTGTTACATGAGTTTACGTACACTAATTTATCTGATTGCAACTTTATCGTGAAATAAAAACCTTAACTCAAGCACCGTCTCACTTAAATCCTTGCATACCATGTAGAATCGACGACGCTCGACGACGGAGACTACGAGCTAGTCCTGGAACAAGACCAAGGGTTTTCTGAAAACCCAATAAACATCGCCGAGACTCTAACTGAAGCCCCGAACCAAAGTTCGGAAGTCTCTGACACTCCTGCCCCCAACCCCACTCAAGAAGGCAAGCCCCGATGCATACCCCAGTATTTCAATTTATTACCATTTTACTTATATATTATACATCTTGCATTACGTCTAGGAGTTGAAATGAAACCCTAGTTGCATAAATTCTAGGAATCCAATGTATTGTACCCGAGTCATTATCGCATAGATGCTCTGCTAAATAGGACCGGTAAAAGTCGAGTGATTTCCTGTCACTCGCGCGATATAGGAGTTGCATGTTTACTATTCTGCAATCACTATAAGGATAATGGACAGGGTCATGTGCAGTATCATGACCTAGAGGTTTACCCTGTCTATTTTGATAAAAGTTGTTAAGGTCGCAGTGTGTGGTAGTGGTGGCTAAGCATTTGAAAGTACTAGCCACATGCCGCGAAATATGGTAAAGCGGCAAGCCTAGTAACCGATCGGCCCGGCAAGTGGACATACCTCCCACCACTCATAATTTGGTTTTTCTCACACACCGACGTGCGGGAGTACGTTTCGCACAGCGGACAGGAGTACGGTCATGTAGTCGTGCTACAGACGTATGTCCTGCACAATTGGTGTGCGTACGGTCCTACAGTCGCTTGCGGTGGCCCTGTTCCACAACCCGGAATGAAAGGCAAACGGTTGCTTTGGAACGACCTTTTGGTGTTCCAAGCGTGTGAGTTAGGTTTGCCTTGCAAGGTTTGAAATTTGATTCAGAATCATCCATCTCTCGCGGAAATTAAGATTGCTTATTCCTTCTGCCACAAAGAGTAAGAACTGTAACTATTGATGGAATAGTCCTGATGAATGCTAATCTCTACCTTGCTTGCCTAGTGTAGGTGCTTACCTAAAACGGATAATCAAATTAGAATTTGAAAGCTAAAATTTGAAAGTAGATCATACTCTTTGTTGCTTTTCAGCTAAAATGAAACCCAGAACCATTTCAGGCCTTCATGAGTCTAAATACGGGCTAAGTATATCCAATTCCGGGTAAGCCTTACTGAGTATTAGTATACTCAGTCTTGCTAATGAATCTTTCAGGTATAACCTTCGAGAACCCCACGGATAACCCTGCATGGCCAACTTCTGTTCCTTTTGGCTGGTCCGTGCGTGGAGTGGGATCCGTCCCCAGCCGGCAGTGACCCTCCTGAGTGACACCAAGCTTTGGGCTAAGTACGGTGTCAACCTTCGCGACGTGTGTAGTCGCGAATTTATTTTCCTTCCGCTGTAAACTCGGACAAGCTGTTTAGCTTGTCGTTATAAACACTGTTTGTATAAGTTTACATTAAATTTGAAAAAGGTTTGTAATAATATTTACGTTTCTGTAAATTTAAAAGTTGATGAGTTGTACTGTGATTGTAAACTCGCCTTCGTGCGAGGTAAACCTGCTTCGATCCTGTTGAACCGTGGTTATATCGAGCGGAGACCCGACAGACCAATGGGTTGTTCCGTTTGAAGTGCGTTGAGTTATTATCAGCTGTATAGCGACGACTAGCGCACTTGAGCCAGAATAATTCAAGCGGTTCTGCCACAACCATACACTAAGAAGGCCATTTTTAGGAGTGTGTGGGTTCCAAAAGTGTATCCATCTAACCCACAAGAACCCAAATCTTTTTCGGTACCTAAATTCCAAGCTTAATTTGTTTTGTAGGCCTACTCCTACGATGGCACCACATGGTTGCTTGATAGTGGATGCTCAAATCATATGACTGGAGAGAAGGACTTGTTTACTTCCATAGAGCTTCATGAAATACCAAAAGAAATTATTGTCTTCGGAGACAATAGCAAAGGGGATGTGATTGGATTGGGTAAAATTGCTCTCTAAAATGACAATTGAATTTCAAATGTTTATTTGGCTGAATCTTTAGCGTACAACTTGTTGTCAGTCTCACAACTTTGTGAGATGGGCTATAATTGTCTCTGCAATAATGAGGGTGTGACCGTCTTTAGAAGGAAGGATTCCTCTATTGCTTTTACAGGTCGCTTGAAGGGCAAAGTCTATCTTGTTGATTTCTCCAAGGAGATAGTTGAGCCCAAAACTTGTTTAGTGGTAAAATCTGATTTGGGTTGGCTTTGGCATCACCGGCTAGCCCATGTCGAGATGAGGAACTTGGCCAAACTTCAAAAAGGCGAGCACATCCTAGGACTAACAAATGTTGTCTTTGAGAAAGATAGGTTGTGTAGCGCATGCCAAGCTGAAAAGCAAGTTGGTGCTCCACACCCTGCCAAGAACATCATGACTACATCAAGACCATTGAATCTTCTACGCATGGACTTGTTTGGACCCATTGCCTACATTAGCATTAGCGGTAACAAATATGGTTTTGTTATTGTTGATGATTTTTCTTGTTTCACATGGGTATTCTTTTTGCAAGACAAAAGTGAAGCTCAAGGAATTGTCAAGAAGTTCATTAGAAGAGCTCAAAATGAATATGAATTGAAGATCAAAAACATAATAAGTGACAATGGGTCAGAGATTAGGAACACCAATGTTGAAGAATTCCTTGATGAAGAAGGGATCAAGCATGAATTCTCCGCTCCATACACTCCTCAACAAAATGGCATTGTGGAGAGAAAGAATAGGACCATGACTGAAGCCGCAAGAACCATGCTTGATGAGTACAAGAATAGGACCTTGTGGAGAGAAAGAATAGGACCTTGACTGAAGCCGCAAGAACCATGCTTGATGAGTACAAGACTCCGGATATTTTTGGGCCAAAGCAATCAACACGGCTTGCCATGCCATCAACCGCCTCTACCTCCACAAATACTTGGGTAAGCCACCTCATGAGATAATCACTGGTAACAAATCCAAGGTGCACTACTTTAGAGTTTTTGATAGTAAGTGTTTCATACTTAACAAGAAAACCAAAAACTGAAACTTTGCACCAAAGGTTGATGAAGACTTTCTACTTGGTTATGGTACTAACGAACACGCCTATCTTGTTTTCAACAGAACCACCGGTTGTGTTGAGATCATTGTGGATGTGAATTTTGATGAATCCAACAGCTCTCAAGTAGAGCAATATGATAAAAACCTTGTAGATGAGGAGGAACCACCAAGTTTGGCAATCATGAGGATGGGCTTGGGTCAACTGAGACCTCGGGAAGTTGAAACTCACTCCCCGGTTGAAGAAAGAAACAATGACCCATCATCATCAACAAGAGTTGAACCACCAAGCCCTCAAGAATCTCAAGCTCATAGTCATGATCATGGTGATGACCAAGTTCATGGCATTGATCAAGGGGGAGAACAAGGTGGAGAAACTCAAGTTGAAGCACCACAAGTTGAAGATAATGATGATGGACCAATTCAACCTCAATCTCAAGTGCCTCATCCAAGAGTTCATCAAAGTATTCAATGAGATCATCCCATTGACAACATTCTTGGGAGTATTCGAAGAGGGGTAACTACTCGTTCATATTTAGCAACTTTTTGTGGACATTACTCGTTTATTTCCTCTTTGGAACCTCTCAAGGCAGATGAAGCACTTGATGATCCGGATTGGGTAATTGCCATGCAAGAAGAGTTAAACATCTTCACAAGAAATGAGGTATGGGAGTTGGTTGAAAGACCAAGGCAAAATGTGATTCGCACCAAGTGGGTTTTCTGAAACAAGCAAGATGAACATGGTGTCATCACAAGAAACAAGGCAAGGTTAGTTGCTCAAGGTTTCACCCAAACTGAAGGTTTGGATTTTGGTTAAACCTATGCACCCGTAGCAAGGCTTGAGTCAATTCGGATTTTATTTGCCTATGCTACTCACCATGATTTCAAGCTTTCTCAAATGGATATGAAGAGTGCATTCTTGATCGCCCCCCTAACCGAGTTGGTGTATGCAGAACAACTGTCGGGCTTTAAAGATCCAAAATTTCCAAACCATGTGTAGAAGCTCCATAAGGCGCTCTATGGGCTTAAGCCAACTCCTAGAGAATGGTATGACTGCCTTAAGGATTTTCTTCTCAAGAATGACTTTGTCATGGGTAAAGCCGATTCTACTCTCTTTACTCACAAAGTTGATAAGGATATCTTTATTTGCCAAGTATATGTCGATGACATTATATTTGGTTCTACTCATAAAAAGTTTTGTGAGGAATTTAGTAGGTTCATGACCAAGAGATTTGAGATGTCTATGATGGGCGAATTAAAGTTCTTCCTTGGATTTCAAGTCAAGCAAATGAAGGAACGGACATTCATATGTCAACCCAAGTATGTGAAGGATATGCTCAAGAAGTTTGACATGTCCGATGCCAAGCTCATCAAGACACCAATAGCATTAAATGGTCATCTTGATCTCAATGAAGAAGGGAAGTCGGTTGATCAAAAGGTATATCACTCCATGATTGGCTCTATTCTTTATCTTTGTGCATCTAGGCCCGATATTATGCTTAGTGTGTGCATGTGTGCAATATTTCAATCCAATCCTAAGGAATGTCATTTAATGGCTGTTAATAGAATTTTGAGATATTTAGTACACACTCCTAACCTTGGCTTGTGGTATCCCAAAGGCTCAACTTTCGATCTACTTAGCTATTCCGATTCGGATTATACCGGTTGCAAGGTAGATAGAAAGAGTACAACGGTGACCTCCCAATTTCTTGGAAGATCTCTAGTGTCTTGGAGCTCTAAGAAACAGAATTTGGTTGCTTTATCCACTGCAGAAGCGGAATATGTTACAGCGGGTGCTTGTTGTGCCCAACTTTTATGGATGAAGCAAACCTTGAGTGATTTTGGTTGTGAGTTTAGTACGATTCAACTCTTGTGTGACAACAAGAGTGCTATCAAGCTAGCTAACAATCCGGTGTAACACTCCCGAACAAAGCACATAGATATACGACATCACCTCTTACAGGATCATGAGGCTAAGGGAGATGTTGCTTTACGTCATGTGAGCACCAAACGGCAACTTGCCGATATCTTTACTAAGCCTCTAGATGAGCAAAGGCTTTGTGCTTTGAGGAATGAACTAAATATCTTGGATTCTCATAACTTGGCTTGACTTATTGCACATACTTGATTGTTGCCTAGATAAGAAAAATGAATTTACTTGTGTTGTGTTGGTTTCCAAAATTTGGATTTTGATCTTTAGATCAAAACTTGACTCTTGTGATCATTGTTATGTATTGTTGTTGTGGCTGATCACTAAGTGTCAAGTTGTCTCATTTGTCTACAAGCCACATCTCTCTAAATCTCAAAATTTCTTCAATCTCAAAATCTGTCTCGCCAGGTCGGAACTTCTGACACCCATCGGGTCTTTTAGCATTCTTCTGACCAAGGGTCCTTGGGTTCGAATTCATTTTCCGTCGGAAATTCCGACCCCCCATCGGAACTTTCGACGATTCACTTACACCTATATATACCCGTTGGACATCCTCCCATCAAACCCTAACTCCACTCTCATTCAAAACTGATGGCCTCCTCACTCTCCTCTCAAACTCTCCACGGGATTTCAAGTTTCAACCATGGGATTTCGTTGCTTGGTGTTTCTTTGGATTCCCCACTCCTCGGAAGATCCAATCCCCGTCATCTTCTCTCTGATTCGCGTAGGAAATCTTTAAGATTTCATTTATAAATCTGTCACCCGATCTCTCAATGTAGAAGGAGTTAGATGATTTGCTTTAGGGGATAGCTTCTAGACACATCATAGAACTCATGTCTAGAATCTTGTCAAGTTTGGTGGGCTCAATCTCTTGTTCCATGGATCATTGGCTCGGCTCAGGCTCTGTCGGAACTTTCAACGTAGGGTCGGGACTTTCGACAGGCACCTGAGTCGCCCAATTCTAGCTCTTTTGATTCCTCTTTTCAATTCCATCCTAATTTCCAACATATATAATTCTCAGATGGCTCGTGAAAAGAGAGGGAATAAGAGGGCAACAACTCTGGAGATTGATTCTTCACCATCTTCTAATTCCGAGGCAACCGAGGAAGTATCACCGGTCGTTCAGCGCACGGCAAAGAGAAAGGTAGTTGCTAAGGTTCCTTTGCGCTCTCGTGGTCGTGGGAGGTCAAATCCATAAGGAACTTCAGGTTAAGGCACCCGTCCTTGCATAAAGCGTGCCTCAACTCTGGGTTCTCATATGGCAAATGCAGGAGAGTCCTTGGAGTATCTTGAGAGGATTATTCTTCGAATGAAGCCCCCAGTTAGAGAAACTCATCCTCAGTACAATGGGCCTCGTCCAGTGGACTATACTAAAGGCAAGCATAATCTTTATGCTTTGAGGTATGATGATCCCTCTGGGTATGGCAAAGAGCAACAAGGGGATGTTCGTTTTTGGTTGAACTTTCATGCAGATTGGTATGCCTCCATGATCCTTTGCAAATCTCATCGCACCACCGAGATGAAATCCATCAACTGGGATTATTTGTTTGAAATTAATTTGCCAGTGTTAAGGGAAGTAGAAGATGCTTATATAAGAATTAATGTCTCCTCAATCATGTCTTTCAACTGTGACTGGAATGAGGAGGTCGTGGCTCAGTTCTATGCAACTCTTTTCAGTTGAGTATGCATAGTTTGCAAGCATTCTTGGGTTCTCTAATGCTGATCTCATGAGAGAGAAGATAAATGAGGAGAAAAATGTGCTAGATGATGGAGAGCTTCACTTCATGTATGACAGTGCTTATGGTGACATTAAGTTTGGGATAATACATGGGTTGACATCTTACTACAAGCTGCTCAACCAACTCTTCCTTTACACTCTGTGTCCCAAAAGTGGTGATTCGAACAACATCTCCAATATGTCCAAGAATTTGCTTGCAAGGATGGCTCCCAATCAAAATAAGTTTAGTGTGTATAAATTCATCTAGGAGGAGATCATCATCTGTTCAGTTTCACCCAAAAAGGGCTATCACTATGCACCATATATGTTTGCCATGATCAAAGAGGTGATCGGGGTGGAAATCTTGACCGACAAGGGCCATCAAGTGTACAAGCCAAAGAAAGGTCAACTTCAGTGCTCCTCAATCTTGGAGCTCATGCACCTCATCGTGCCACTCAAGGACCATCTCAAGCTCCATCTAGCTCCCGTGGTCCATCTAGTTCACAAGGTCCTTCAAATTCCTGTGGTCCTCCTCCTTGTGCTCCAAAGAAGAAGGGAATTCATAGTTTTATCTCTCAAAGTCTCTTTGCATGCTTCAATGTGGGTCGCCACAATGCAAAAGAAATTCATGCCCATAGGAAGTATGTGGATGAGCAGCTTTTGAAGATGGAGGAACGGCAAAAAGCCCTTATGGCAAAGAATGACATGCCTCATTCTCCTATTTGTGCTCCTATGGATTTCCCTCCTCCCCCAACATTCTACAATCCTTGGGAGGAAACTGGCAGCTCATCTATGATGTTTGGTGCTCCTCAAATGGATGATAATGATATTGAGGAAGATTTGGGCGGCCGTGAGGAGACGGATGAAGAGGAAGAAGAGGATGTGCCCACAGCCAATACCCCTACGGATGAAGAAGAGGAAGATGATGACGACGACAATGATGAGTGATGGCTACGGAAGGGCCTCTCCTTTTTGGAACTTGATGCCAAAGGGGGAGTAAGCTCACCATAGTGCATTTGGTAGATGTTGGTCATCGCTTTGCTTTATCTATCTAGTAGCTTTGAATCTTGAAATGAATCTTGAAATTCTTGTGCTTGTGGACAAATGAAACTTGTATTAGTGTTATGTATGGTGGTGTGCCAAGTGAAACTTTCAATTTGTAAGACTTATTCATGCTTTGCTATGCTAGTGTGATCTTAGAACTTATTCCTCTTGTGTTGATCATGACTTGATGTAATGTTTATTTCCACTTTGTTATTGTGATATATCTTGTCATATGCATCACGATGATATTTCTCACACTTTGGACCCCACGAATGCAATGATAGAGGGGGAGCTCTTTTAATATGTGCAAATGGCATTTGAGGCCATTTTTTATGTTAGAAATATGCACTAGAGGTAATCATAGAGATGATCATATTTCATGGTATCTAGGATGTATTATGTGTTCATTGAATATCCATGAAAGGCAACTTGTATTGATTGGCAATTATGTGAATTGTTTGTGAGACTCTTTACTTGTATGATAATTCTAATGTTGTTCCTAGTCGGAGTTCATGTATGGACACACATGAATATTAGACTAGCACATGTATTAGTTGATGACTGTGTTTCACAAGTCATAGACATGGAGATGTCAAACTAATAATGTGGGCGCATGTATGACATGAGGCTGGACTGATCGAACTCGAGAAATAGTGATTTCTCATTACACAATGTGTACGCTATGTCCTTAGACCTGAGATCGCCACATGTACTCAAGATATGAACCGACATACTTAGGATCCATCAAACGCTACTCTGTAACTGGTTAGTCATAGAAGTGGTTCTCGGGTTTGTCAAGAAGCATGATGTGAGACATGGTCAGTCAAGATGGGATTTGTCCCTCTCTGCTTGAGAGAGATGTCTCTAGCCCCCCTCAAGTGATCGGATCAAGAAATGCGTGGCCCTGACGCACATTAGGAGGTCTTGCAACTGCACTACCCCGACGCGCTATAGAAGTTTCGCACCTGCGTGTCTAGTGGCAATTCCGTGATCTATAACAGCAGTTTTCCTGGTTTATGCGGTAGAAATTTTTGTTTATCGCTAGCGTAGACCACCTCATATCCCTTCATCACAACCGCCCTAGGGCACCACCAAAGTGAGGGGCAGAGATGGATGGGCCCACTAGTGGCCGACAGTCGGGCGCACACACGCCATGGCCATCTCGACCCGCGTCCGAGTCTCGACTAGAGCATGATTCGTGTTTTTTCTTCGAAGAAAGGCAATGAACCGTCGGGACCAGTCGAACGCACCTGATAACTATACGGATTGGCCGTCAAGAATCTTGAGTTGGTCACCAGCTAACCCATGCTGGATCCCCGTGAACGAGAACTGGGGCCCCACTCGGATCAACCTGTTATCAACTCATCGAGCGCCACGTTTTGACCAACAAGGAAAAACGTGGCACGGCTCAGCCCTTCCGACTCATCGATAGAGAAGCTTGAAGGGAAGCGACCATGTGAGGAGGTCTTGCAACTGTACTGCCGGCGACCGACTGCACTACCCCAGCGCACTATAGAAGTTCCACACCTGTGCGTCTAGTGGTAATTCTGTGATCTATAACAACAGTTTTCCTGGTTTATGCGGTGGAAAATTTTTGTTTATCACTAGCGTAGCCCACCTCATATCCCTTCATTTTATTCTATCTTGAAAAATGCACATATTAAGGGGGAGTTCAACCGTATGATTGAATTCAAAATGGTTTATGGTATTACTTGTGAGTCTTAATTGTGTTGTCATCAATCACCAAAAAGGGGGAGATTGAAAGTGCATTTAGCCCCCTAAGTGGGTTTTGGTGTTGATGACATACATGATTAAGGAGCTAATGTGTTTATCGAGCTGTGGATAGGTTAAAATTCAATGAAATAAAATATTTGCATGAAAAGACGCTAATTTACTTGATAGACGGTGATTTAGCTTAAAAGAAGATCTTTATTTATTTTCTATTTGAATTTGAATATAGGATGTCAGACCCGGGGCCACGGGGCTGTGTACATCAAGGAGTCCGTATTGGGCTAGGGGATAGGACGTGTCCTGTACCTTATTTATATTGTATTCTACCTGCATGCGGAGTAGAACTAGTCGATACAGAAGGAAACTACTCGAGTTGTACTCGAGTATGATTCCTAAGTTAGTATCAGACTAGGATTCATGTAACCCTATCCCCCCGGATATATAAGGGCGGGCAGGGACCCCCTCAAAACATAAGATCACCAGATCAACATTAAGGCAATACAAACCATCATATAGGACGTAGGGCATTACACATATTGCGGCCTGAACCTGTCTAAATCTTGTGTTGTCTGCACCTTCGAGTTCCTGATCTCGGCGCATCCTAACCCAAAACCTACCACCTTGGGTATACCCCTCGGTGGGCAGCCGGATAAAACCCGACAGCTGGCGCGCCAGGTAGGGGGCTGCATCAGAGATCCGCTGGAGAACTTGATGGCTCTTTTCAAGTTCCCCAGTCCCGTGCTCCCTGAGGGCACAACCTTTGTTTTTGGCTCGTGGGTTTGCGTTGCTAACGGCGCAGGCGGTTTCCGTCGGCACATCGTCGACGACACCTTCAAGCTAAAAACACTTGCCGCAAGGCTCGACGACTTTGTCGATAATCTCGACGAGTTGCCGTTTTCTGACTCTGCCAGGGAAACCGAGGCAGCGTCTGTCTCTACTGTTCCTTTTTCCATGTTGGAAAAGGACTTGGACTCTTTGCTCCAGGCTGGAGGTTCCGAGGCCACCGCATGTCGGGAGGCTGCGGATCACCTGGCCACTTGCGGGCTGATGATCACCACCACCTCCGAAGGATGAATTGTTCATCGGAGGGGAATGAACCTGTCCGATTTATTCGGACGTGAAGACCGCTTGGTAGCCCACCTTGAGCCTTTGCCTTTTCAGGAGGGCAGGGCGTCGGCTGCCATATCCGAGGGCTCGACTGAGCTAGTCGAAGCCCCCTCCGAAGAACTCGCAACTCGCCAAGTCCTGATGGCGGAAGAAGGGGACGATGATGCCCTCATCCCCATTGGCGCACTTGATGGCATATCAGAAGATGAAGACACCGCTGAAGCTGAGAACCAGAACGATGCTGAGCGCGACGTGCAAGGAACAGAGCTCGTGCGGTTCGCAGAAGGCGCGCCAACGAGCGCATACGTTCTGCACAGCGCGAACTCGACGCCGAATTCGCCGCGGCAGATGAACGTGGCTTCAGGACTCCTGTGGCCAACATTGCTCGAGTAACAGCACTACTCGAGCGAAGCAACGACCCCAACGTCCGACAAGCACTCATCTACGCCCAACGGGCGTGGATCCAGTTGGACCAGCAGGCTCCGGCATCGCTCGTCAGGGACGAGCACGTCGGAGACAGCCGAAGCCAGGCCCCAAGTCGAACAACGGGTAATCGTCCACGACCCCAACGCAGCAACAACAATGATGGCGTGGGTGGAAGCCAGCTCACCGGTGGGAGGCGGCAGCCACCTCCGGCAAACAACCCGAGGCAGCCCAACCCTCCACGTCAACAACCTGATCTTCGCCAGAAGATCAATGAGGGGCGCGATGCCCGGTCAGTCCTCGACTCGAGGCGACGGGAACGCGAGGTAGCCGAGCGAGACGACGCTGACTGCAGTGATCGTTTCCCTGCGTTCACTGCGAGATTCAACAACTACAAGTACCCGGAGGGTTTTAAGCCAATTGGTATTACCAAGTACGACGGCAAGCAGGCCCCCCAACAATGGCTCCGCTGTTATTCTACTGCCATTGAGGTGGCTGGCGGCTCCAACACTACCAAAGTCGTCTACTTTCCTATGGCTTTGGAGCCTGCACCGTTGACTTGGCTGGAAAGTCTCCCCAACGACTCCATCGACTCCTGGGAAGGCCTCAAGAAGGTCTTCATCGACAACTTCCAGGGGGCGATATCTCGAGCAGGAACCTGGCACGACCTCGCCCAGTGCAAGTAAGAGCGCAATGAACTCCTCCGATCCTACACCCGCCATTTCTTCGATGTGTGGGCCACCATCGCCAACATCTCGGAAGAGGACATTATCAACTGCTTCTACAACGGCCTCACTGACCCAGGTAATCATGATTTTGGGCGTAACAGGCCGAAGACGGTTGCAGGTCTACGCGACATGATGCACGACTGGTCTGAACAAGAAGAGAAGATGCGCGAGAGGTTTCCAAGATGTACCGATCTCAACCAGAAGCGCAACAACGATAACCGGGCTAACAAAGGCCAGCGGGACTTTTCGGGTTCTTCCCGAAAACGCAAGCCAGACGATCTCGTCGCGGCTGTGGAACGTCCTTCGTGGGGCAAGAAGTCGACCACGCAGGAGCAGTTTGAAAAACTCCTGCAGAAGAAGTGCCCGTGGTGTGTCAACTCCAAACACGCAGCGATCGACTGCTTTCAGCTCAAGCGCACCTTTGGCTCTCCTGGGAACGGCAAGAAAAACAAGTCGACGGGCAAAGAGCCCGAAGACGAGGAACAGGAAGACAAATCAGAGACGCCTAAGTTCCAGGATGCCTCCAAAACCGTCAATGTCATCTTTGGCGGTGACGAAGATTTTTGCTCCAAGCGGGAACAGAAGTTACTGCTACGAGAGATCCTATCAGTTGAACCGGCGGTACCACGACCACTACGATGGTTGGAGGTCCCCATATCGTTTTCCCGTGATGATCAATGGACCAGCTTTTCCGAGCCTGGGAAGTTTCCATTGGTGCTGGATCCCGTGGTCGCAGAAGTCAAGCTTACTCGGGTTCTTATCGATGGTGGGAGCGGACTCAATCTTATCTTCGCCAGTACGCTGAAGAAGATGGGTCTGGACCTTACCAACAAGCTCACTCCGAGCAAAGCTCCTTTTTACGGTATTGTTCCTGGCAATGCCGCGCATCCGCTTGGAACAGTCGTTCTCCCAGTCACTTTCGGGACGAGGGAGAATTACCGTACCGAGTTCATCAAGTTCGAGGTGGCCAACTTCGAATCTTCCTACCACGCTATACTGGGGAGGCCGGCGCTCGCCAAGTTCATGGCGGTGCCGCATAATGTCTACTTGCTTCTCAAGATGCCAGGACGCAATGGTGTTCTCACGCTTCGAGGCGACTTGAAGAAATCATATGATTGCAACCAAGAGGCCATCCAGTATGCATCGACTTCCCGCATGCCAGATGCTTCCGCTGAAGTACTCGCGGCCGCACAGCAACTCTCTCAAGCCGAGCTGGACATCCCGACGAAGAAGTCGAGTCAATCGGGCGTCAAGTCGACGGGCGAGATGGCTCTCAAGACGATCCAGCTCCAAGAAGGCGATTCATCCAAGACAGCCATCATCGGCGCAGGCTTGGGTGACAAATAGGAACTCGCGCTCATCAGTTTCCTGCGGGCTAACCGAGACATATTCGCATGGAAGCCATTGGATATGCCAGGGGTGCCCAAGGAGCTGATCGAGCATAGTCTTAATGTTTACCCACAGGCTGTACCAAAGAAGCAACGACTTCATCGTTTTGCCCCTGATAAACGGGAGGCTATCAAACGGGAAATAGCCAAGCTCCTCAC
Organism: Panicum hallii; assembly: GCF_002211085.1. Taxonomy (NCBI): domain Eukaryota; kingdom Viridiplantae; phylum Streptophyta; class Magnoliopsida; order Poales; family Poaceae; genus Panicum; species Panicum hallii. Next base: position 29,685,370 of record NC_038044.1, on the reverse strand, counting down.
GGCTGGATTCATTAAAGAAGTAATCCACCCAGAGTGGGTCGCTAACCCTGTCCTTGTATTAAAAAAGAACAAAGAATGGAGAATGTGTGTCGACTATACCGATCTCAACAAGCATTGCCCAAAGGATCACTTTGGGCTCCCTCGCATCAATCAGGTAGTCGACTCAACAGCAGGTTGCGTACTGTTATGTTTCCTTGATTGTTATTCAGGTTACCACCAAATCGCTCTCAAGGAAGAAGACCAGATTAAGACTGTGTTCATCACCCCGTTTGGGACTTATGCCTACAAGACGATGTCCTTCGGGTTGAAGAACGCTGGTGCCACCTATCAGCGGGCAATTCAGATATGCTTTGCTAATCAGTTACACCGGAACGTGGAAGCCTACATGGACGACGTGGTCGTGAAAACCCGAAGTCCCGAGGGCCTCATCACGGATCTGGAGGAAACTTTTCCCAGCCTAAGGAAGTACCGATGGAAGCTTAATCCGACCAAGTGCGTTTTCGGTGTTCCGTCAGGCAAATTGCTCGGGTTCATAGTCAGTAACAGGGGCATCGAGGCCAACCCTGAAAAGATCACTGCCATCACTGATTTGGAGGCACCGGCCACAATCAAAGATGTATAGAAACTTACAGGGTGCATGGCAGCTCTCAACAGATTCATCTCCCGGCTCGGGGAGAGAGGATTACCCTTTTTCAAACTCTTAAAGTGCCAAGACAAGTTTCACTGGACAGAGGAAGCTGAGCGGGCTCTGCAGGATCTCAAGCAACACCTACAGTTGCCCCCGATCCTCACAGCACCATTGCCGGGTCAGACCCTTTTACTTTACATTGCGGTAACCACCCACGTTATTAGCAGTGCTATTATTGTCGAACGCTCCGAGGAAGGCCATGCTTTTGGCGTGCAGCGGCCCGTGTACTTTGTCAGTGAAGTACTCTCGGAGTCTAAGGTGCGCTACCCGGCGGTCCAAAAGCTTCTCTATGGCATATTGATCACTTCAAGGAAATTACGTCACTACTTTGAAGAGTACCAGATCATCGTGATCACAGACTACCCGTTGGCGGATATCCTACACAACCAAGATGCCACGGGTCGTATTTCAAAATGGGCAGTGGAACTGGGGGCTTTGTCGATCGACTTCAAGCCACGCACTGCAATCAAGTCCCAAGCTCTAGTCGACTTCATGGCAGAGTGGAGGGAAAATCAAGTTCCAAGTCCAGTTGACAAGCCAGAGCATTGGACCATGTACTTCGATGGTTCTCTCAAGCTCGATGGCGGCGGCGCTGGAGTTTTATTCATTTCCCCAAGAGGCGAACAACTCAAATACGTCCTCCAAATTCTCTGGGAGGTATCCAACAATGAAGCCGAGTACGAAGCGTTGCTTCACGGGCTCCGTTTGGCTATATCACTAGGGATCAAGCGACTACTTGTATATGGCAATTCACTCTTGGTCGTTCAGCAAGTCAACAAGGAGTGGGACTGCAACAAGGAGACCATGGAAGCCTATGTACAAGAAGTACGCAAGCTAGAAAACAAATTTTCTGGCCTAGAAGTTCATCATGTGCTGCGGGAACACAATGTCGCTGCCGATGCCTTATCTAAGCTAGGATCAACCCGAGCACAAGTCCCAGCAGGGGTATTCGTTCAGGAGCTGACGCACCCGTCCATCAGCCCTTCACTGCCGGTTTCCACCGCCACTGGCTCCGTACAGCCAGAACGGGAGGTACTGCTGGTCGGTGAGGACTGGAGAGGACCTTTCGTCGACTTCATCCGAGATTTCGTCTTACCGGCTGGGATGGACCCCAAAAGCGCTGCCGCCGCCCGCCTCATGCGACGGAGCAAGGGGTTTGTCCTAATCGAAGACAAACTTTATCGGCGCGGCTCACGATCCGGAGTACTCATGAAGTGCGTCACAACAGAAGACGGTCTGGACATATTGCGAGAGATACACGAGGGCGTGTGTGGTAACCATGCCGCATCAAAGTCACTGGTCGGCAAAGCATACAGAGCTGGTTTCTGGTGGCCTACCACCGTGTCCGACGCCGAAGATCTGGTGCGACGATGTCAGAACTGCCAGTTCTTCAGTAAGCAAACTCATGTCCCGGCCCACACCCTCATTACTATACCGCCTTCCTGGCCGTTCGCTTGTTGGAGCCTCGACATGATTGGGCCCTTCACAACGGCGCCAGGAGGTTTTACTCATGTTCTGGTGGCTATCGATAAGTTCACCAAGTGGATCGAGTTCAAGCCGATCACCAAGCTTACTCCAGACAGGGTGGTCGACTTCATCTCCGACATCTTACATCGTTTCGGCTTCCCCAACACTATTATCACTGACTTGGGTTCAAATTTCACAGCCAACCAATTCTGGGAATTCTGTGAAAACTCATCCATTGAGGTTAAATATGTTTCGGTGGCTCACCCAAGGGCAAATGGGCAAGTCGAGCGGGCGAATGGTTTGATCATTGACGGCCTCAAGAAGAGACTTTACGATGCCAACAGCAAAAAGGGCGGGAAGTGGATTCACGAGTTGCCACACGTAGTCTGGGGGCTGAGGACTCAACCTTCAAAAGCCACAGGGCAGACCTCGTTCTTTCTTGTCTACGGCTCCGAGGCGATTCTCCCGGCAGATATCATGTGGAAATCCCCAAGGGTTGAGATGTATAAAGAAGGCGAGGCGGACAAAGCACGACAGCTGGAGTTGGACTCTGTCGAAGAGGCTCGCTGCTCTGCTCTCGTTCAGTCAGCCCGTTACCTACAGGGAATCCGGCGATATCATGATCGCAACATTAAGGAAAGGTCGTTTAGCATTGGCAACCTTGTCCTTCGTCGCGTTCAGGACGAGTCGGGTTTGCACAAGCTTAACTCGAGATGGGAAGGACCTTTCATCGTCAAGAGGGTTACAAGACCGGGATCTTATCAACTTTGGCACCCCGATGGTCAGGATGTACCCAACTCATGGAACATCCAGCACCTGCGACGGTTCTACCCCTAAGCAGACTCGTGTCCAATTTATGTATGCATTCATGGCAAGTTTTACTTTTCTAGGTCGATTTGGCGGCTTTGGGCCACACAACCCAAAATGTAAATTCTTGAATATAATGGTGGCGGCTTCTGGCCACGCTCAAATTCTATATAAAATCGACTACTTGCCGGTGGCACATGGGTCGTCGCGATGCTAATCGTGTTCTTTCAAACTGGTTAGGCCCGTCTGGCTCGGGTTCTATCTAACTCGTTTGGCTACTCCTGCGGTGGTTACACCTCAGGGTAGTTTTCGACTGTTTGCCATGAGCATCCTAGTCGTCGCGCTACAGACTGCGCGTTCCGGGCCCGAGTGGATCCCTTTTGGCGGGATCTTATCTAGCTCACCCGATGAGCTCTCGCGAAGGGCTAAATCGACTACTCTCTGAGTCGCTGCACTCAGAGGTAGCACGCCTATGCTCCAAAGCAGATGGGGCTCTTAGTCTGCACATAAGGCTACAAAGGAACAAAAATGGTTTCTTATATTACAAAAGTCTTAAGCACTAACGGTTCAATCCTGGACCATGTTTCCTACAATTTTTTCAGCTACAGGCTGGACCTCTAGCAAATACTCACGGAAGCTTTCATCGGTACAATCAGCAGCTGCACCCTCCGCGAGTACTTCTAGCCAAGCCTTTGGCCAGAAGGACTTTACAAGGCCTAGGGCATGGCCCACGTAAGATGTGGCAGCCTCGGTGACAAAGTTGAGGATCTTCTGTGGCGCCCCGCGAAGTCGATCAAGTAGTGGTGGCCCATCTTCAGCACCGTCTTCCCGAGGATCCACCATCTCTACGAGTTCTTGAGCTACCACCTTCAAATCATTGAGTTCCTTCTGGCGCTGCTCTTTCTCCTCGCCCAAAGTCTTGATCTGCTGGAGGCAGTCGACGAGTTGCTTCTCCATGTCGGCCATCACCTTCCGCAGATCCTCGACTTCATCTGCGCGGCGATATAGCATGTTCTTCAAATCAGTAAGCAATCCCTCTTTATAATTTAAGAGTTGTTTAAGTTCTGCGATGATAGGCAGGTTTCAGATCATGAAGCCATCGACTATGGGTATGAATTCGTGAATTGAATTCAATATACCTTTATGGGTTTTCCGCTGCTCCTTGAGTCGGCCTTGGAGCTTGATGATATTCTGCTCGAAGCCGGCTCGCTCCTGCATCAGCTCGTCGATACGCCTGGTGGACTCTTCCAGCTTTGTTGAAGATTTTTAGTTCATGTCCTACATGTTCCTGGGCGTCAGAGAAAATTGATTTAAGCATACAGTTACCAGCGGTTTAGACAAGATTTACCAGAGCAAATGAGTCAATCGCCTTGATCATTTGGCGCAGGCGGCTCAGATCATCCCCTGGGAGCTGCATCTCTTGGAGCATATCGGTGTTCTCCCCTACAGGGGTTGGCAACCCGAGTGCCTCGCAAGAAGCACCCGCACCCTCCAAGGCTGACGGCTGCGGGGTCCCTGCAACGGACAAGTGTTCATATAGCAATGATTGTGGCAGAAGGCAGTGGGATCATTTACCTGCACCGTCGACGGGTACGGCAGTGGCCGTTTCGACTTGCTCATTGCCGGGGGCTTCGGGTTCTGTGTGCTGGGGCTCGGGTAGTGGCGAATCAAGCATGATTACATCTGACCTCCCTGCTGGCTCTAGCGCGTCGGGTTGCCCAGGCGACAGCTGGGGGGCTGGTGGCGCCAACTCGAGTTCTGGCGTCACCGCAGCTGTTGATCTGCTTAAGACAAAAGCACAACATTTTTACTGTGACTTTTACACATGGCTAAAGGCAAGGTCCAAGGCATTACTTACATCTGGGATCGGATCATTGTCGGCTTCCTCCACACCAGCTTCAACGGCTTCTTTATCACGGTACTCGTGGCTGGAGGAGTTGGCGTACAGGACGAGGGGGCTGGCAGCTCTGGCACGGCGATGTCCGTGGCACCTATTGCCGGCGGCGGCGCTGTTTCAGTCGAGGGCGTGAGCTGCCCCGACATTGTGCCTGCCACGGCGATAGTTACATCATCTGTGATACAAGGCGACGGATCGGCCTTATTGACCTCTATGGGTCCGGCTTCTGGTGCATCTTTTCTGGTGGGGGGCACTTCGGCTACCCTCTGGCGCTGGGAGCCGGGCAAGGAAGACGAGGGACTGCAAGACAGAGTTGTCATTGGTGTTCAGCAAAGCAACTCGCCACTATTGTTCGACAGATACTTACCCGGCGAGGTCAGCGGTGCTGGCTTTACGTTTCCGCATCTCCCGGCGCCGCCGGGGAACTAGAGGTGCGTCGTCGGACCATTCCATGGATGATCCGGAGGAGTCGTCGGCTTGCACCCTCTCCCCAGCTGCCTGGCTGCCTGTGGCTGATTCGCTGCCAGCAATTTGTTCCTTCCGTGCTTTGGCGGCGGCGCTGGGCAGCGTATGGTAAGGCCGGGGCAGATCGGGTTGTGGTGGGTAACTCCGATACAACGTTGTTGAATCCTGTGTTAAGACAATCGGTTAGTATTAACTCTTCAGATCAAAGGAAGAAGTCGAGAAGTCGAACACTTACTGCTGGTGGTCGATTCTGGGCTGTAAATCCTGCTGGAACATACGGGACGGCATCCACATCTAGTAGAATTCGCCTGACGCGCACAAGAGCAGCTTCATCCCCAAGCTCTTCTACGCACATACGGGATGGGTCTTCAGTACCCAGGTACTCGAATCCTAAGGTATGGCGCTGCTGAATGGGTTGGACTTGGCGTTTGGAAAATGATAGCATCACTGATGCCCCGGTTACCCCCGTCTCTTTGTGCGCGGCAATCAACTCGAGCAGTTCTTTTACTTGGTCCATCTCGGCTTCATTTGGCTCCAATGTCCATTCGCCACGCTGAACAGGGGGCCTGCCAGACCGCACAGGGAGTTGGGGGGCATGGTTCGCAATGTAGAACCAGTGTTGTTTCCACCCGAGGACATTTGACGGAAATTTGTACGATATATATTTGTCACTAGCGTGTTGCCTAAGCTGGATTCCAGCGCCCCCTATTGCAGAAGGATTTTTTGAGGTGGGCTGGGGCTTCACGCGGAAAAGATAGCGGAAAAGAGCCCAATGTGGTTCAATTCCGAGGAAAGCTTCACACAAATGGATGAAAATGGAGATATGGCAGATCGAATTGGGGTTGAGGTGTTGCAGCTCAATCCCATAGAAGTAGAGAAGACCACGGAAGAAGGAGCAAGTGGGGAGGGCGAATCCCCGTTCAGAGAAAGAGCAGAAAGAAACGATCTCATTGACGTTTTCCATGGGAAATGGATCGCGAAGAGGAAGGCGCCAATGGATGAGATCCCTTTCCTGAAGCAGACCCCCCAATACCAAATTTGCTAAATTATGGCGAGAACACTTACTAATTGACCATTCTCCGGTTGCTGCTTGCGCCTCTTTCAAGTCCTTCTGGTTGTTTTTCTTTGGAGCCATTTTGAATCTTTTCAGCCACGAGTTGTTTTCACAAGCGCTCGGGGGCTGCGGCGGCGGGCTCGAAGATCTTCGACTATGCTGGGCGGCGGAAGGGCTCGGGCAGGTCAGACTCTAATTGGGGTTTTGTTTTTCTCTGGTGGCGGCGTCAGATCTGAGGGCACAGGAAAAACCCTAACTGACCGCGAGGTTAAATAACCAGCGTTCAGGCAGTGGTTTACTGTGTGTAAGATGAAGCGTCGTGCAATAGAATTAATTGGATACTGGCAGTTTTTTGGCAGATTTTTTGGGCCGTTACCCGATTCACCATTTTTTCTGGGTTAGTTGTCCCGAAAAAAGAGGTTTTTCGGGTTTCGAATCTAATTTCTGCTAATTGTCTCTTCTTAGACTTTATTTTTTCAAAAGGAACTTTTTTTTGCCACGTCCTTTGGGATCCTTTTTTCCAAAAGATTTGGACTCAAGGCTCGGGGGCTGTGGGACACGTGGCATCGACTACTTATTTTTCGAAAGTACTCGAAGGATAAGAAGGAAAGATTCAAGGCTAGTTTGACCCTCAGCTTGATTCTTTGATTCAACCTAAGGCTTGGGGGCTACTCCATATGGAGTGCGATTATTCATCGCACCCCATATAAAAGAAAGAATTCGGGGCATGAGCACCTCATAGCTTCGATGCAGTCAGAAGAGTACTCGAAGAGAAATTTCAAGACGGAGCTTCGAAAGAAGTCGAAGACAGCTTCAGAAGTACTCGAAGAGTCTGCAGTACTCAGCTACGAAGAGCTCGGGGGCTTGTCAGACCCGGGGCCACGGGGCTGTGTACATCAAGGAGTCCGTATTGGGCTAGGGGATAGGACGTGTCCTGTACCTTATTTATATTGTATTCTACCTGCATGCGGAGTAGAACTAGTCGATACAGAAGGAAACTACTCGAGTTGTACTCGAGTACGATTCCTAAGTTAGTATCAGACTAGGATTCATGTAACTCTGTCCCCCGGATATATAAGGGCGGGCAGGGACCCCCTCAAAACATAAGATCACCAGATCAACATTAAGGCAATACAAACCATCATACAGGACGTAGGGCATTACGCATATTGCGGCCTGAACCTGTCTAAATCTTGTATTGTCTGCACCTTCGAGTTCCTGATCTCGGCGCATCCTAACCCAAAACCTACCACCTTGGGTATACCCCTCGGTGGGCAGCCGGATAAAACCCGACATAGGAAACACCGTACTATTAGGAGGGATGCGAATGGATAGCTTGAAGATGTCAAAGTGATTAATTAAGATGCTAACTACCTAAAAGAGATATAAAATCACACACTTGTGCATTTAGTTTTCTCACTAACTCAGTGTGTGTCGGAAGTTCCGACCATGGGTTCGAAGTTCGAACCCCTGCCGGAAGTTGCTTGATAGTTCCAACAGGGGATCCTCGGCCGGCTATTTTAGTAAGGTCGGAACTTCCGACAATCACTTAACCAGCATACTAACGGCTAGTTTTTGGGTTCGGGTATTTATACCTCATCAGTCCTTCCTTCATTTATTGCTGCTCTTCCTCGAGGAAAGCACCTCCACAAGCTTCCACTACACTTCCCCAATCCCTCCAAGATCTAACCCTTGAGTTGATTTGAGCTAGGGCTTGGGTGAGAGCAAGATTGAGGTGTGAGGCTTGAGCACTTGAGTGAGAAGATAGCCAAGTTTATCCTAAGAGCACTTGAAGCATTTTTATCCATCGATTCACGTTTGTTACTTTTGAAGCTTGCTTCTAGACAGTTAGGCATCCCTCGGTTGAGCGTTCTCTCATGTGTGCGCCTCGGAAAGTTAGTATTACCCATCTTTGTGAATTTCAAAGTAAGTGACTCAATCCTTCTTTATGGTTGATTGAGTAAGGTAAAGGATTAGTGGAAGACCCGACTCTTTGTGAGCCTCTCAACGGAAACGTAGCTTCCTTAGTGACAGTGAACTTAAGGAAACAAATCTCTTGTTCATTGTGCTTATTGCTTTTATCTAGTTCTTGTTGACCTAGAATTTATTTTATCCCGATCTACGTTCTACGATCTACAATTTCGAGTTTATTTTTGAATTTTGCATAAAACTTCATTTCGTCAGAAGTTCCGATCCAGTATTGGAAGTTCCGGTCCATCGGAACTTCCTACACGGTGTTGGAACTTTCCGACAGTTTTAATTACTGCGAAGATTTTTTAATAAATTTTTAGATATGCCTATTCACCCACCCCCTCTCTAGGCATCACTAAGATTATGTCACTTCCTCAGCCTATATATATGAAGGCTAAGGCCGAATGAGGGTAATCCTAATCGATTCAATCATTATTGTACTTACTTTTTACTCTCCAAACCTATATCTTTTCCAAATCCGAATTATGTTCTTCTTGCGTCTTTACTACGTTTGAGGTCGTTCTAAGTAGCATGCCGACCTCAGAACAACCTTAGCTCCATTAGCCCTGAGGTCGTTCTAAGTGGCATACCGACCTCAGAACAACCTTAGCTCCATTAGCCCAGACGGGGTCCTTTTCGGGCTTGTAGATCTAGGTCTTCACGTTGCCTCTCGAAGAACCGGTCTGACCGGCCTGTGCAGGAGCACCGTCGGTGACGATCATTGCGATCCACGCGTTTTAGCATATTCGGTGTGTTGACCAGACCAGGGAGGGATGCGGTCCCTTTCACGTTACATCATAGACAAGCATTTTAGAAATACAAGTAAGAAAAAGTGTACATATACGGAATATCTAAGTGTCACGTGGAGTAGAGGCTAGAAGAAATAGTTTGACAGGGGCACTCAACGGATATTTTAATTTTTGGCATGACTGGACCGTACAAAGTCTACATGATGAAAAAGGCTAAGTGGCAGCTAAATATAGTTGGGCCGGCCTCCCATCACCTGACATCCTCCACGCAAAAAGAAAGGAACAAAAACTAGTCTGCAGAAAACGATCGAACGGGGCCGATCAAGACGAGTTTGGATTCCCTCACTTTTGGCACCTGTGGTGCTCCCTAGTGCGAGCGGCGGATGGGCGAAGCGGCGGCACTTCCACGCGAGGCCTGGGAAGCTCCGCTGCGCGGCGGTGGCGGCCCCCACGCGGCGCCAGGGTCCCACGCGAGCGGCAGCGCTCCCACGCACGGCCGGTGAGAGCTTCTCGCGCGGGCATCGGACGGGTAGAGCGGCGGCGGGGCTCAGCCGTGCGGCGGAAGGAGGCGCCAGCGACGGCAGCCCGAGGGCGGTGGGTGGCAGCCGAGCGGGAAGAAGGTGCTGAAGAGGACACGAGGCAGTGGATGGAGGAACATGAGAGCAGGAGAGGAGAGGTGATGACACCAGATATAAACAAACACAAAAAAGTAAACCAGGCTTCACTTATATATGGAACCAAATCTGAACCATCTGCATTAGTTGAGACAGTCTTGGGCTGGCCTGGCTTCATATTTTAGCCAGGCTATGACTACACAAATTGAACTGGATTCAATTTCACAGGAACAAGAAATTTTTTGCTACTTTCAAAATCAAAAGAAAAAAAGTAAGCCTGGTTAGGTTCTAACACACGTTCCAACTCCGGACTTTACAAGGACATCCGGCCGGAACAAAACCACTTCGCCGTCCTTGTGTGTTTCCAATGACTCGACACCTGAAAAAAGCATCACATAAGACAAAGGGCATAACACCACGCGCTGCATTTCTGATGTCTCCATAGTTCACAAGCCATGTTCTTCCATTAGCTTTCTCTTCTAAGATTTTTTTCCTTTTTAATTTCAGAGCTAGCACAAATGCACAATAGTATTCATATTAGTCTTTCATATATCCACTATATTCTTCATAGGGGCGGAGCTAGCCCATTTTATCGGGGTCAGTAACACCGACGAAATTTCAAAATTCCTTAACTAAATTACTGTTCATCACTAATCTAAATGGCTTTGACCCCATCACTATAAAGCTGTCCTGGGCGGCCTTTTAGGCTGGTTTCGCCCCTTTCATCTCTAACGTATAGGTACTAAGGTTTTGGCAACTCTAAAAGGTATATCCACGACACACGCTTTGATGACTTGGGGGCATCTCGTCCTAGCATATGCGATTGGAGCTTGTCCAATTGCAGGCACCACCGCCCCCGCCCCCCCCCCCCCCAGTGCCGGTGCCGCCTCCGGCGCCTCCTCAGCCGCCGCCCGCCGCCGCCATCGCCAACCAGTCTTGCCGCCGCGCTGCCCATCCACCACCGCCACCTTATTCTCGCCTCCGCCGCCCACCGGATGTCTAGCCCCAGCCGACCGGCGGCGCCGCCGCCGGCCTAACCGCCACCATTGTCGAGCCGCCGCCGCCCCGCGCGACCTCCTCCTTTAGGGCCGGTGGCCATTGAAGCCCCAGAATCCTAAACCCTAAGCTCCGCCGCCTCAACCCTCCACCTCCCACCCCTCACCGGCAGCCGCTCCACCCCCTCCCCCCTCCCCTAGCTCGCCGGCGGCTGCTTCCCCCTCCTTTGGCTCGAGGAAGAAGATGAACTGGGGCAAAGGAGAGCTTTTGCGATAGCTCACGCGCAAGCCGCGCTAGCGATAAATAGATTTTCCCAGGAACTCTACCTTCGAAGAAAAGGTTTTGGCAATGCAAGGACAATGCATTAATAAACAAAAAAGCATGTACATAAAGCATGTAACAGGATATTTGTGCAGAATCGATAGCATGAAATCTCTAGTTTGCCAATCATAAAATAGGAATTGTTACTCATCAGTCATCACAGTGTAAACTGTAGTGGCTATATATTGCAGCACCGTGTTTTTTGGTAAATATAGCTACTGTATTCTAGCAATCTAATACTTGAAGAGTGAAGACGCCCCCGAGTGAATGACGACAGATCCACGGTGATGGCAAAACCACTGGCAAAAGTGCAATGAGCATATATAATTTTACATAATTTTACCGGACCCGGCTAACTTACGGCCGGCAGTAAAAATATACTTCCGTAGGGTCGCACTATTTTTAAAACAAAAACAAAACTGCCTCCTTCATCTTTTATCGCTTACAGGCTTCTCCTCCTTTTGGCGCCAACCAGCTTTGGTTGCGCGCATAACAAAAATAAAAATCCTCGGGACCCAGTTACCTTGGGTGCACCGCATGCTCTAAATTGCTTAGAAGCATAAACACATCATAAACATCAATCAATTCACTACCTAGCAAATTTGAATTCTTTTTTCACCCAAGCAGAGTCAACACAAAGCAATAATCAGGCACCATTCATCAGCAGGTATGTGGTTTAGGCAAATAATAAACTACATCATCAAGCATCTTAGAACACAAATATCAGGCAAGAGACAAAAAAGTCAAGCACTTTAGAACACATAGCATCAACCCCCTAGAAAAAAAAGAACACATAAATGTCATGCATCATGCGTCTTAAAGCGCAGTTTTTTAACCTGCAAAGTTGTCTATTTATGTGCCTGCAATTTTTCACTGCAGAACTATCTGAATCAGAACTGCAAAATATACTCAAATATGTACTCCCCAACTGCTAAATAGATTTGCTTCTAATTACTCAAAATGCCTTCCAATCTGCATTCATGTTCAATACTCCGGTGACCTCTATTGTAACGATAAAAAAGAAAAAATTAGAGAATATTTAACTATGTAAGTAATGGAAGTTCAAAAAAACCTAATTGGTGTGTCTGGTTGGACTGTGCCTTTTAAAAAAGCTGCTGTGAGCTGTGGGCTGTGGAAAAACTGTTGTGGGAAAAGCAGAAGACCGTTTAGTTAGAGCAGCTGTGAGCTGTGGAAAACTATATGTTGTGTGTGAAATACCTGTAATACCCTTGAAGGTTTGTGGGACTGTCTATAAATACTCGTACAAACCTAATATGTTCACTATTTCGCATGTAAATGTATCTTTTGGAAAGGAAAATATTAAATTTTTTAAGTTTTTCATCCATATGGTCCACAAAAATAGAACTGTAGCAATTACACAAGGTAAAGGGCTCATAAAATTATGATATATCTCAACATAACTATCCTCCTCTCGCACTAACCAAGTCATTAGCAATCTTATCATGAATAATATTCATGGTATCCTTATTCTCTACATCTTTTCTCCCATCTCCTTATGTTTGTGCCGTGCCACTTATAGATGGTACCAAGTACTGCTCATCAGCATCACATCTCTCAAACTTCTTATCACGCAAATTGCTATCACACATAAAATTATACAAAGCAAAATAAGCCATGATTATATGCTTCTGAGTATGAGGTGAGAAACTTGGCATGCTCTTCAAAGTACGCCACTTCTGCTTCAAGACTCCAAAAGATCTTTCAATCACATTTCGAAGGGACGAATGCAAGAAATTGAACACCTCATACTTTCCATGAGGAGGGCCTGTACGATGCCGAAATTCGGGTATGTGATATGTGCTTTCTTTGTAAGGTGCGAGATACCCTATTCAGTTTGGATAACCCGAATCCACAAGATAATATTTTCCTATAAAAGTAAGCAAGTGAGGCAAAATAAATAATACAAGTACAACTAACATAAAATGAAGGAAATGATGTACCATGCATACCTTTAGGAGGCACGGGAAAGTAAGAAAAATTTGCCAATGCATGATTGAGGATACGCGTGTCATGTGCAGAACCTAGCCAACCAGCAACAACAAAGGTAAATCTTATGTCAAAGTCACAAATTGCTAGCACATTCTGAGATGTATATCCGTGACTTTATATGTATGGTTAACCACTTCATCCATTGGTATTACCACTTTCATATGTGAACCATATATTGCTCCAATTGCACATTTGAAGTATGGCAAAAAACGGTTCTCTCTCACCCTTGCATGGTCTGTAGAAAAAGTAGAATATCTCGGAATAATATTGTCTTTACCTAACTTGCGCATACACTTCAACACTTCATAAAACTTCATGTGAACCGTCCAAAGCGACCGAGTGAAATGATTTTCAGCTTGTGAAAATAATTGTGGTCCTCCGATAATCCACAAGAACGTCGCCGATGACTCAATAGATGAAACATTGTTGTTAGAGGTCAATCCGTTGGTAGAGACTAGCAAGTCATAAAGTGTCATAAAAATCTCGACGCTCATCCGAAACATCTTATGAAAATACCTTGGATGACCCATATACCTCATCACCCATTGAATTCCAATTTCTATCATTTCCCTGTAATCACCTTTGTGCAAATACCGTTCATTGTACAACTCCCCCGTTTCTCCCATAATAGCAGCATGTTGGGCTAGTTCATCGGTAATCTCTTTTGCCCTTCTTTGGCGACATCTGCCAATTTTCCATCCATCTGTAGAAGAACAACAACATTTTTGGTTCAACATATCGTAATAATAATATAATAATAAAAACTAGTATTTTACATGCCAAATTGGTTCAGATCTTTGAAAATGATAATGGTACATAACCTTGATACAATAAAATGGTTCAGAACATGGAAACATCAAATCATTGCTGATAGTTTTATGTCAACTATTTACTAAAGGCAACCAATAAAAAATAAATTGTGAGGTATTCAAATGAAGTGTACTATTATGCTTAGATAGAATAATATTATTGCTTATTGGGAACCATTATTATTGCCTCTATAAAACAATTTTATTAGGAACCAACATTACCGTCTATATAGGACAATATTGCCTAATTTCTCCTATATTATTGCCAAAGCCATGTTATTGTCTAACAAAAAATGGAATAGAAAGATATTCATTGTTATTCAATTTTTCTAAACAAAGTCAAGATTCAGTTGCCTGCATTTACAGAAAATACCAGTAAAAGCTACTTGACAGGTCAAATGAGATGAACAAAAAGCACATGAGCTAAAATTCATTCTACTGAATAAACTAAACAACTATTGGATTCACATGCCCAAAAGCAAGCAAACCATGATTAAACAATGTAACTAGCAGCTGCATCACTATAGCATGAAAATGATATCTGAAAACTTGCTGGATTGCTGAGCTGTTTACCTGCCCAAGCTGATGACATACGCTGCTGATGGTGCAGTGGCAAAACTGCTGCCGACCCAATAAAAGAAGAGGTGATGAGCTCATGTTATCCTGTTAGCATGAAGCAGAGAAGAAAAATTACGACAAATGCAGACAATTCCAATAGAGCAGAATAGTATCAAGAGGGGAGTGTCTTTCTTTAGAAGCTGGAACCTTTTGTTCTCAGAAATCCAGGTGCTTTTGATGCACCTGGATTAGTGGTTGACGATTGAAACTTTGCTTGACTAATAATAATAATTTGCCTATCTAAGTACATTGCTTAGATAGTGAGAATAATACTTTCTCTAATCAAGAATAACAATGTGCCTAAACCAAAGCAAACAAAAACTAATTGTAGCTTTGAAGTACTATCACGACTTGACAAGTGTAAAGTAGTGACAAAATAAAATTGGTGAATATGATGCTCACTTGCATCATTGCCAGTCCTATGTCCACCCTCTGTTTCAAGTGGTATACTGCTTTTGCTACTCATGCTCTGCTCACTGCTCATATTTTTTGAAAGCAGTAGCCTAGACTGCTGCATGTGGATGAAATGTAACACCCTAACTGAACCACGACATCCAAACTTCTCACATCACAAATTCACCCCGTCAATCACCTATGTAGTAAGCAAAACCTATGATTCTTCCATAAACAAAATCTTCGTGCACGAAAAATCTCACTCTCTGATCCCGACATCCCAATATATATACAACTCAAAACAAAAGAAGATGGAAAAATCGAAGAAAAAAGCCAGATAGATGGATTCACCTTATTGTGCACCTCTCTTTAGGGCTCTTTGATTTCCACTCCCCATTGCATCAAAAACATCAGAAAACAATTGAGCCCACGCCCTGTTTATTTGAACCTTCACACATTTGAATAAAAAATTAAAAAAATAGGAAATGCTTTAGATGTAAAAAAAGATTCAATCAACTTGCCTAATGAAATGTATGAATTTGCCTTTTGCTAAAAGTGTTATTGCCTAATTTAGAACCACGTACTACAATGACAATAAAAAATACTTTAGATATAAGAATATTCAATGAAGTTGCCTAATGAAAATGCATGAATTTGCCGGAACCTAAAAGGTGTTATTGCCTAATGCAGAACCCCTAATTGAGAACCCACTACATGAAAAATGCATGAACATATAAGACTGGCAGAGGACAGATTTATTTTCAAGACATACTGCGTTAGCTGATGTCACACGCCCTTTTTGCTGCCTCTGTGCTTTTGGCATTGTAATTTATATGTGTTTTTAGGAATAACTACACATTACAAAAAGAATAGAGAGTGATAGCGGGGCTGAGGGGCCAAATCGCAAGCATCAAGTAAAAACTCCTACAAACTCAGCCCCCTCAGCACCCATTTCCCTGAACATGGACATCTGAGTAGGCAATAAAAACGTAAATAAATCTGCACATGTAGAGCTATTTCGTAAATTGGACTTGACTTTTTGTACATTACAACAAAATCAGCCACAACACAAAAGTACAAAGTGAACCACACATCATCGAACAATGTGCGAAAATGATTAACAAAATCAGTCTCGTTAGTGTTTTTTGCAGTAATTCGTTTATCGGAAGTACTAAAATGTACAAGTGAGTAGCAACAAATTCAGTAAGCTAGATGCGAAAAATCTTCATCAGTACAAAACTATGATTTAATTTCATTAGAACTCACTCTCTATTTAGTCATCAGCCTAATGTACCCTACCTGCCCCCATCCCCCAACTAACCATGAACAAAATGTAGCCGAACAAAAAAATTGTAGCTGCAAAAATCACAGAGAACAAGCTGAAAAAATAGGGGGAAGGGGGAAGGGATCAATTCGACTCACCTTGTTTGCTTTTTCCTCTAGTAAGGATCCTTCCGCTATCAACAAAACTCCTTGCACCACAATCTGACAACAAAACCACATCAAAAAGGGATCGAAGCCAAAAACCTTAGTCAGAAATCCAAGTCGCAACGGAAAATGGTGGTGCGAGAGGGTGGGGGATGCTCACCTAACTCTAAACCTGCTATTGTCACTCCCCACGACGAGCTGCTAATGTCTGCATAGAAAAAGCTCCCAAATCAGAGGAGAGGAGGGGGGGGGGGGGGATTTCAAGTGTGCGGTTCGCGTCGCGTAGGGGGAAGAGGGTGTTTGTGACAACTCACCTGTTTATGAGAAGGGTTAAAACCTAAGTAAACCCGGAGGGGAGGAAAGAAAAGAAAATGAAGAGAAAAAGAATAAAGAGAGGTCAAAATTCATTCAAATTTGAAAAATATGAAAGCCAAACTCTCTGAACAGTGTCAAACAGCAGAAAAAGTCAACAAGAAGTCAAACTTCAAGTTTGAAATTCAAAATTCAATGAAAAAGAGAGAGAGAGAGTGCATTCAATGACATGAAAGAAGGAAAATGGCTGATTAGCCATGTTCAGCAGCTGATAATTGAAAAACCTTTGGTTAGCATGAAAAAGTTAGTGTAATGTATGGAATTTTCAATAGAACAAAGTTTGAGAAGTTGAATGAAGTCTTGATTATGTTTGGAAGGTTCAAAGTTTGAAGAAAACAAGAACTCAGCAAAGACGCAGAAGATTTTGGTAAGTCTCAAAACAGTGAAAATAGCCAACTTTGGGCAAGAATAAAATGGTATTTTATATAGTAAATTTTTGTGTAAAGTATAAAAATTTAAATCTGGATGTTCAGGTTTTACATAGGTACCAAATAGTCTTTTGGAAAGTGTCAGGAAAATCCTCAAATTTGAATTCAAATTTGGGCAGTTTGAGTTAAACTCTGAAACTCTGAAAAACAGCCTGAACCTGCCATGTTCAGAGCCATTTTTGGCAATGTTAAAGGTTGAATATGAGGAAGTTCCTGAAAGAAACAGTGTATAAAAATATCAGGGATACAACTTTTATGTTTTCCGATTTCAAAGTTTAGTAACAGAATTTGGAGAATCAAGGTCTTGAAGTTCAGAGTTTGCACTGAATTGCGCTCGTTTCAGACAGCTACAGTACCCGAGCATCCTTATCTTCACCCCCAACGCCGGTGAATCAAATTCGCGGGTAAATTCAAAGGAACCACGTGTTGATCATGAGCAGGGGCAGCGTGGAAGAAAGCAGGCAGGTGCTGGCAATCGGATCACGGTGATCTTTTGAATGTAAACCGCGCCCGAGCTGATCGTCTTCAACCTCGCGCCATTCTGTTTCCCCTGTACCGAGCGACACACCTCGCTGGAATTCTCCACCCTCAGAGCATCTCCCATCAATTCCTTACAACCACACCATCTCCAGCCACCCACGAAGCCATTTGGGGTGATCCAAACCACCCTCTTCGACCACAACCGCCGATCACCGTGGCCCTTCCTTGTTCTGCGCCCGCCACCTCGGGTCACCGGTGAGCACCGTGCTATGGCCTTTGTTTGGTAGGGCTGGGTCATGTTCTGTGTGCTGTGGGTGTGTGCGGTGCTGTGGCCGTCGTTTGCCGGCCTGGAGGGGGGTCTGCCGGGGCCAGAACACCTCCTCACCGTCAGGTGCGCCGCCGCGCCATAGCCGGTGTCGCGGGGAGTGTCGTTCCGGCCGCTCTTGGCCACGCCTAGGTGAGGTGATGGTGCTGGTGGGAATGTCGCTGCGGCCGGCCTCGCCGTGGTCCGGCCAATTGCCGTTGGCCGAGGGTCAGGTCGCCGCCGCGACAGACGTCCGTCGCCGGTGAGGGAAAGAGGTGGGGGTTTAGGGGCTGGTTAGGCTCGCCGTGGTTTGGTGGTGCGGGTCCGGTCGTCCGGGACCTCGACGGTGGCGAGATCCACGGCCGGCCCGGCCGTGCACCCACGGCCAGGGCCAGGGGCGCTGTGCTGTGGGACCAGGGACCCACGGGACAGAGATGAAGATAGGAGGGGGCTGAGTGAAAGAAGAAGAGAGAGGGAAAAAGATGGGTTTAAATGTAAATTAGATTTACAAATAATTCTACAGTTTTCTATTATTTGTTAAAATTTGTACAAATATCCAAAATTGATGCAATAAATTTTTTTAGTTAGATTTTTCCTCTATACAATAAAAGTATTAAAACTTAGGTTGTTAATAAGGATTTTTATTTGTTTAATTCCTTAATTCTTAAAGGATTTAAATAAATATGTAAATTCTTATTCTTTGTAAAATAAAATTTGGATAATTTCCAACTATCTATTTTAAATAATAAGGAATAATAATAAATATGAATTTGAGGTTTTTCTTAGATAGAATAATTCAAATGATCTTAATTAAATGCTTAAAATTTGTTTAAGGCTTAACAATTAGGATAAAATGTTGTTAGGGTTGTGAAGGGTGATTAGGTGTTGGATTACCACTTTATAGTGAGGTAAATTTGTGATTCAATTCTTTAAAGTGCTTGCATACATACACTAACACAATGTCTCATAAACGACTAGAACCGGAAGTCACTGACGTCAGCGTCTATTACATCTGAGCAGCCCCCCAAGGACTAGCAAGAGGAAGTGATCGTGATCGAGCACGAGCCTGAGCCACAAGTCGAGGTTCCGCCTCACCCAAAGCAGATCAAGGCAAACACCAAAGCATTTACACCTACTAATTTCTTAGTATTTATCTTTATTTTATGTTACTTCATGTGATTGCATAGGTCTAGATTGTGATCCTACATGATGCATTTCTAACCTCCTTGACCTAAGAACATCTTTGTCACCTTCTCAACTAGTTTAGATCAAACCAAAGTGTCTAAAAGAAACCTACACTGAAAGCTCAAACAGAATAGGAAGCGGAGTTCTGGCTCTATCCAGAGGTTCACTCTGATGAATCAAGGAAATGCATGACAAGTATGATGGTTGTTGTGTGCAGAGCATAAGCGGAGTTCTGGCTCTATCCTCACTTCCAAAGAAAGATATAAGGATCTATGGTATGTTCAACCTTGGTCACGCTTTGAACATACTATTCACATGCTGGTATATGGAACCAATAAACCTACGTAACTTGGTTGACCTAAATTCTTGAACCAAGTTGTAACCCACTCGAAGTGGAAAGTTGGCAGGGTCGTACCCTGAAACCCGTGTTGAGATCAGGCCCGACGAGGGTCCTGCACGGGGGTGCGAACCCGGGTCTGGGTAAGCTTGGTTCAGGGTTTAGTATCCTCCTCATGAACGGTTGCCATGTACGGTTCAGCCGGCAATGCATACAAGCCGTTTGAACAGGGATCGCCTGCAGGATGTAAAATCGATTCAAATCGCCGCACTTCTCGATTATGAATACCACTTGATCTCGCTTGAACATCGTAGAGTTACTAAAATGCAGCCATCATAAAACTTGTGGTCACTAGAAGCTATTCTTTTGCGTGCCAAAGTACTAGTATCTAGTTTCTTGAGTATAGGTTTACTGCTTTGAAAGTCCAAATGTTTTGAATAAATGAACCAGTCCACTCCAAAAGCTTTGCATATACTTGATTCTCCGTATTTATACTTGGTTATTCGGTTAAGTCCTGCTGAGTACCTTCATACTCTGTGTTTGTGCTTGCAATGATTTTAGGAGCGCCACCGGAAGATCTCCAGGAGTGAAGCCTCAAGACTCAGAGAGTATGTCGAGTCCATACTCCTCTGGATGTTTTATAAACTTGTAATATAAGAACTTGTATGACCGCAAACCCTAAGACTATAGGTTGTGCATTTGAAACTCTGTAGCATTGACTTGCAGTAAGGTTTGTTCGTATTGTGTAATAAATCTTTCCTGGTTTTTGCGAACTCTATTCAACGTCTGTGTGTAATATCTGAAGCTTTATGCAAAGCGATCTTGTATGCATGATAACGGCACAGTATTAAGGTGGAAATTTCGGGTGAAGCCCGACGGACTACCAGATTTGTGCCGTTTTAGGAGCGTTGACTGGATTATCTCTACGGGAGATGATCGGATGCTCTTAAGCCAGAATAAATTGCGAGGTTCCGCCACAGTGCTCCTCACCTGATTCTGACCCTACACCACCGTATTTGAAGCCCGGGAAATATCACACCCAGTTTTAGAAAGGGAACCGAATGCATCTCATATGTGCGCCAGGATCAAGTTCCACACATATGATAGATAATACAGGTGTATATCCAAAATAATGTCATAACGAAAGAGAGTATCATAGTACTTTATTACATAACCGTAAGTCTTAATCTTAAGCGAATAAATAAACGTTTTTACTAGCAGCGGACTTCAACTTCACAGGCAGATGACCGGGAGATATATACACCTAGTACTCTTCAAAATCTTTAGGGAACTTCGTACAATTATCTTGTTCTGAGCAGCATTGGTTTTAATAAAGCAAAATTGAGTACATTTATGGTTGGCACTCAGCAAGTGGAGTAAATTATATGACATGCAAGGTCAAAATCAAGGAAAAGCGGACATGATTTGACCGCGATAAGCATTTTTAGTTGATCAAGTTTTATTAAGCAAGCATTAACTAAATATAAGTATATACCAACCCTTAAATATATAAAAGAGATAAGATAACAATATTATGAATAAAGAACATCAATTTAGATCATCTTTAAGTTCAATTATCATGTGAGGGTTCAAGCTGCTCTTAACCATGAGCATAGCTGATATATCAGTTTTCACTCTGCAGAGTTTGTACACTTTACCCACAATCCGTGTTTCCCTTGATGCCCGGATTTGCAAAGCTCTTAAATACTTCCGAGGTGAGTGGCAGGGATTCACTACGAGACCTTTACAAAAATTTTCTAACTTATAACAATCCGGTAAGATTTCAAGTCAAAGCGGTCATAACTCTCCCTAATGAGGGAGACGCCTTAACTAGGAACATATAACACCCTCAAGAGGACTGAGCTATACCCCGATGATGCAACCCCTCTTGCCCTTTCGTTAAGATTGGCATAAGCTAAAGTTTCTATTTAATTAGCCAAGACCAGAGCCATGTAGTATTGTGGTTGCACTATTTTCCTGGATAGTTCTCCATGTTCCAATTAATGCAATGATCTTAATTTTCAGGTTATCCAACCAAAGTCTAAAAAAAAGCAACTAATAGTGTAGCATGGTTTTCAGGTTATCCAACCAAAGTCTAAATAAAAGCAACTAGCATAGCTACAACATAAATATAACAACCCAGGTTTAATCAAGGAAGTTCAAAGGAAACTAGGCACATCCTTAGTTTGGGATCCATCATATTCTAAACACATGCATTCATATAAAGTAATTGTGTATATTTATAAAGTTATTAGGACCGAAATATGATCAAGGACCACTTACCTTCGTCAAAGTACTGCTGCTGCTCGGGAACGTCTTCAAAGCCTTGCTCTTGCGGACCCTCGAACTGCGCACCGTCTATCGTAACACACAAGTACATACAAACAAACAAGTACAATAAATAAGAAACAGTACACCAAACAATATAAATAGAGCAAAACAACATTATAAAGCTACTGTATACATCGCAAGGGTCGCGTGAGAGCAAGAATCGATGAAAACAAATTTAAAATGGAGAAGTTATGGCTAAACATGATTCGAGGGGCTTATTTGTAGAAGTTTTGAAACTAGAAGGACTCTGAACAAAGAAACCGAGGGCTAGATCCTAATTAAACCTTAGATCTAGGGTTTAGATTGAAAAATAGAGGGGCTAGGGATGGCGGGTTCTATTTTAGAAAAAGACAGGGGCTTAGACAGAAGAAAAAGGATCTATACATTAATATTTTGGAACTGCCGTGGACTGCGGGTTGATTTCAATAGAACTCAGGGGCTAAACTGCAAAATACCCTAGGGTTGACCGGTATCGGGTTATTTGACTCCGGTCTAGATCTAATCTAGAGCATCAGATTTGGATCGGACGGCTGGGAATGGTTGGCGGTTGCGGGGCGGCAGCGCTGGTGCCGGGTGCGACGGTAGATGGCGGTGGGCGGCGGCGAATCGTCGGGAAATCGCTTAAACGTGACTCCGGCCACGGTTTCAATCACTGGCTGCACGGGTAGAATGTGGGTGCTACGGGGAACGCGTCTAGGCGATCTGGTTGGCGAGACGGAGCCGGGGAAAGGCGGATGGCGGCGGTGCGCAGTCGCGGAGCACCGGCGAGCAATCGTGCGTGCGGGAAGGCAGGAAACGGAGGGGAAAGGGCCGGCGACGATGCCCACCTCCATGCGGAGCTTCGGCAGCGGGCGGGGGTGATGGAGCGGTAGTGGAGCGGCAATACGGTGGCGTCCCCGAGCTTGGCGGCGACAGCGGCGGTGTGGCAAGGGTTGCGAGGCAAAAGGCGGCGGCTGCGGGATGTGCGCAGCAAGGGAGGCCGTGCCGTGGCCAAACTCAGGTGCGAGTCCGAGCCTAGCTTGTGCTGGAGGTTGGGGATGACCCTGACAGATGGGCCCCTCCTGTCAGGGAGAGGGGAGGGGAGGAGAGAAGGGGCGCGCGGCTGGCTGGGCCGAGGGAGGAGGCACATGCAGCTGGCCACTTGGGCCGTGCGGGAGAAAAAGAAGGAAAGCAGAGAGGCCAACTGGGTTGGGCCGTGCGGGAGGAAAAAGAGAAGAGGAGAAAGAAAATGGGCCGGGCCAAAAGGGAGAGAGAGAGAGAAAAGAAATGTATTCAAATGCATTTGAATTTGAATTTAAAATTTAAATTCAAATGGAAGATAAATAATAAAATAATGCAATACGGCATGAAATGCACAAGACCTATATTTTCTTATATTTCTTTTTATGGTTAAGTAAATTGTCAGACCCGGGACCACGGGGCTATGTACATCAAGGAGTCCATATTGGGCTAGGGGATAGGACGTGTCCTATACCTTATTTATGTTGTATTCTACCCGCATGCGGAGTAGAACTAGTCGATACAGAAGGAACTACTCGAGTTGTACTTGAGTACGGTTCCTGAGCTAGTATCAGGCTAGGATTCATGTAACCCTGTCCCCCCGGATATATAAGGGCGGGCAGGGACCCCCTCAAAACCAAGATCACCAGATCAACATCAAGGCAATACAAACCATCATATAGGACGTAGGGCATTACGCATATTGCGGCCTGAACCTGTCTAAATCTTGTGTTGTCTGCACCTTCGAGTTCCTGATCTCGACGCATCCTAACCCAAAACCTACCACCTTGGGTATACCCCTCGGTGGGCAGCCGGATAAAACCCGACAGCTGGCGCGCCAGGTAGGGGAGCGCATCAGAGATCCCCTGGAGAACTCGATGGTTCTTTTCAAGTTCCTCAGTCCTGTGCTCCCTGAGGGCACGACGTTCGTTTTTGGCTCGTGGGTCTGCGTCGCCAATGGCGCGGGCAGTTTTCGTCGGCACGTCGTCGACGACGCCATCAAGCCGAAGACATCCGCCGCAGGGCTCGACAATTTCGTCGACAATCTCGGCGAGTTGCCGTTTTTTGATTCTGCCAGGGAAACCGAGGCAGAGTCTGTCACTACTGTTCCTTTCTCCGCGTTGGAGAAGGACTTGGACTCTCTACTCCAGGCTAGGGGTTCTGATGCCACCGCATGTCGGGGGGCTGAGGATCACCTGGCCACTTGTGGGCTGATGATCACCACCACCTCCCAAGGACGAATCGTTCATTGGAAGGGGATGGATCGGTCCGATCTACTCGGACATGAAGACCGCTTGGTAGCCCACCTTGAACCGTTGCCTTTTCAGGAGGGCAGGGCGTTGGCTACCCTCACCGAGGGCTCGACTGAACTAGTCGAAGCCTCCTCTGAAGAACTCGCCACCCGCCAGGTGCTGATGGCGGAGGAGGGGGACGACGATGCCCTCATCCCCATCGGCACACTTGACGGGATATCAGAAGACGAAGACACTGCCGATGCTGGCGACGAGAACGACGCCGAGCGTGACGCGCGGCGTGCCAGGAACAGAGCTCGTGCGGTTCGTAGAAGGTGGGCCAACGAGCGCATACGTTCTGCACAGCGCGAACTCGACGCTGAATTCGCTGCTGCAGATGAACGAGGCTTCAGGACTCCTGTTGTGACACTCAGGTAAATAGCATGGTCACACCCTAGAGTTTTGGTATGTTTTTAAGTGCAAAATATGGCAAAGGTGTGTTTATATATATGCAATGCTAAGAAAAAGTGTTGTTTATATAATTATATTTAACTAGAGGTCCTTTTGTGCTAAATGGGTAGATATGGAGGGAAAAGTTCAAAAGCATGAGGGTTGTTTTGCAAAAGATGGAAACTTGCGTTTAAATCGCAAATATAAGAAAAACTGCCTTTGGATATATGTGTAGTGTAGTTTTATCTATAGGATTTACATAAAGTTTAAAAATGTTACTAAGTTTTATATTGACTTCAAAACTGTTGCTCTTCTGCAGATGAACCTTAAAGTAAAGTTGTAGAGCTTGAAAAACTATGCACTTTTACTTTTGGGACCATCTCCATTTGAGCACTGGTTTAAAAGTTATAAGCTCTTTACAATGAAGTCCCTGTATTTGTTTTGTTTTGCAAATCAGTCCTTGGACCCTTTCTTCTCTCTTCTTCCTCCCTGAACCCCTGCTCCTCTGCTCTAATCTTTTGGCTCCTCTGTCGCCGGCGCAGTACGCCGCTCCTGGCCGCCGCCATCCACCTCCTGCTCCTCCCTCGCCCACGTGTCTCCCCACCGCTCCTCCACCGCCCTAGCTTCCTGTGCTGGCTTCTCGCCCGAGTGCCTCGCCGCTTGCAGCACTGCCAGCGCCGCCCGCCGGCACCTCTGCCACCCGCCGTGATACTCTGGTCGCCCCCCCCCCGTAGCGGCTCAAAGTCGAAGCATTTCTTGCTCTCGCCTCTCTCCTCTCTTCCCAATTGCCTATAAAGAGCTGCCTCGGGTCCTGCTCGCGCGCCCCATTGCCGTCGCCCCTCCCTTGCACCGTCGAGCTTCGGTCCGCCGCAGGATTGCCTCCTCGGCCCTCTCCCTCCCCGAATTAGTAGCACCCCTACCTCCCATGGCCCCCACCGCACCTCCCCAGCTCGGCCCCTCCTTCCCTCGGACGCCGGAGCGCCGCCGCCGCAGCTCACCCCGGCCGCCGTCTCGGGCTCGCGTTGACAGCCCACCTCCAGCCACCTCAAGATCGCCCAAGACCACCAAAGTATAGCCCGAGCTTCCCTTGTGCTCTCCCTCCCCTTGCCCCTCACCGCCGGTGAACCCCATGGCCGGAATTTGGCCGGAGTCAAGCTCCCACGGCCGGCTATGGTCCTTGGACCCAATTGCTTGGACTGTTTTCTTTCTAAGGGGTTTTCTGTAAAATCTAGGGGCTGGTTTGTAATAGGAGTGGTTGTTATTTCATGTGTGTGTGTATCCTGTCTTGTAAAATTCATAGAAAACCATAGAAAAATCCAAAAATGGCAAAATTAGTTTTGTTGGAAACTAGATTTCAAACCCTATAACTTTTGCTAATGAAGTTTAGTTTGAAACAAAATACTTTTACCTCTATTTTAAACCTAAGGTTAAGGAGTAGTTTATACTTAACTTCTACATTTCTTGCTTTGTTGCTTATGAATTTTTGGCATGTAACTTCTATGAGCTATGTGTAACCATTGGATTAAATTTTCAAACCTAACCTTGCTTGGTAGCTTGATCTCTTTAATTTGAGCATTTCAAATTTGAAATGTTAGCTAAACATGTTGTGTAAACCTTTTTAGTTAAGATCTCTTGTCATTCTCTAATGTGTTAATGTTTAGTGTATCATTAAATTTCCAAAATTTTATGATCCTTGTTACTTAAAGTTTTGAAATTTGAGTTCAAATTCAAATTCAAATTCAAATATTTTAGTTCTTGTCTACAACAAATTCAGCAATATCTTTATGATTCCTTTATAAATAGTGTTTTAAACCTAAACCCTCATTTTTTTATGAGCTCTTGTGTATTAACTTGCTGGGTTATAACATTTGAAATATAAGATCTTAAATTTAAATCTTACCTTACTTAATTTATTGCATCTCATATAGAATCAACGACGCTCGACGACGGAGATTACAAATTGGTCTTAGGACAAGACCAAGGATTTTCAAAAGACCCAACGCAAGTCGTCGAGGGACTAACTGAAGCCCCGAACCCAAGTTCGGAAGCCTCTGACACTCCTGCCCCCAACCCCACTCAAGAAGGCAAGCCCCGATGCATATCCCAGCATTTCAATTTATTACCGTTTCACTTATATATTATATATCTTGCATTACGTCTAGGAGTTGAAATGTAACCCTAATTGCATAAAAGCTTAGGAATCCAATGTATTGTACCCGAGTCCTTATCGCATAGATGCTCTGCTAAACAGGACCGGTAAAAGTCGGGTGATTTCCTGTCACTCGCGCGATATAGGAATTGCTTGTTTACAATTCCGCAACCATTATAAGGATGATGGACAGGGTCATGTACTGTATCATGACCTGAAGATTACCCTGTCTGTTTTGATAAAAGCTTTAAGGTCGAAATGTGTGGTAGTGGTGGCTAAGCTTTTGAAAGTACTAGACACATGCCGCGAAATATGGTGTAACACCCTAAGGTAATCTTCCTAAATTTTAAGGGAATTATTTGGGCTCAAATAAATTTTCCAGGGTTTTCCCTAATTTATCTCGCATTTAAAGTAATTTTATAACATAAGGAAATAAAAGTAATCATAGGATTAAATTGGTTGTGCATTCATGCTGCAGCATTGTTTTCTCTGTGTTGAATTTATAGGGTTTGAATTCAAACTTATTTGAATTCAAATAGATTTGTGTGAATAGATTGAGATGGAAAAGAGAAAAGGAAAAGAAAAGAGCCCAGCCAGTCCAACCCCTTTTCTCTCTCGGGCCTCCTCTTCTCTTCCCGCGTGGGCCACAGCCGGCCCAAGTCTTTCTCTCCCTCCCGCGGGCTCCCTTCCTCTTCTCCTTTCCCTGGCCCAAACCCTCCCCGAGGCCCAGCACGCGCCAGCCCAGTTCCCCGCTGCTTCCCCCGCCGAGCGCTCTCCCTCTCTCTGACCCGGTGGCCCCACCGGTCAGACTCCTCTTCCCCCTCGCGCTCCTCCCCTGTTTTTCCCCCTCCGCCGGTCCGGCCGATGGTCGCTGGCTGTGGCCCCGCGCCACCGCACCCGGGCCCTCTCCTCCTGCGCAGCACCCAAGCGAGCTGCGCGCTGGCCTAGCCCTCCTGCCTGGACCCTTCTAGAAGCGCGCTTGCGCTCGGATTAGATCGGGCCGTAACGGGACCGCGAGAAGCTCGGGTTCCGTTGATCGAACGACCCGCACGCCGAGGACCGCCCCCTCCTTCTTAGCCGCGACAGCTTCCTCACGTCCTCCCTCAGCCGCCTCTGCCTTCCCCAATTTTTCCCCCAAGCCTCGCGTCGCCGCTCCGCCGCTCGACTCGAGGGCAACGCCGCCGTTGACCGAGCCGCACCGTCGCAACTACACCCGGCATCGCCACTCCCCCACTGCCAGCCATCGTCGCAGCTTCCAGACGTGGTAACGGTCGCGCCGTGCCCCTCTCCCTTCCTCTCTCCCTCCGCGTCAGCGTGTTCTGCTTGTCACCGTGAACCCGAGCCGCCCCCGCCGTGGGGAACCCCAACCCGAGCCCTAACTTGTTTTCCTAAGCGTCTATGTGTGTTCAGCGCATCGTGCTCTACCTCCAGGACTTGATGTCGTTCAAATTGGGGCCCAGATGGCCGAGATCGGTCACCTCCGGTGAAGCGCCGCCGCGGAAGTGGTTGCCGGCGAGCAACCGCCACCCCGGGCCCCCCTTTTCCCTGAGCCGTCCGATCGGTGTCGAGCGCGTGAGATTAGATCGAGCTTGAGGTGGATCTGAGCCGTGAGATCGAGATCCGAGGGACCTGAGTCGCGCGTACCGGTTCGCCGGCGTTTTAAATCTGGGCCGTCCATCTCAGATTCAGCGGGGGGTATTAGATCCGAGGGAAGATAGAGTCCGGAGCGTCGGATCAAGATGCAACGGCTGTTAGTCGCGCGTACCCCTTCACGAGACGGATCTAATCCGAGCCACCAGATCATGATCCAACGATCCAGATTAAAACGTACCGGTTCGGCCTGGCGATCTTTCTAAAGAGCCCCTGAGGTTTTCTCGAATCAACCCGCGCTCCCGTGTAGTTCAAAGGTATTTGCAGTTAAGTCCAGTTTTATTTGTTTAGACCCCTGCGCTTTCAGGTTTTAGTGCCCGCCATCCTTGCCATGCGTTTTAGAACGTTAGACCCCGAGTCTATGCTTTAATTAAGTTTAGGTCCCTGGTTTTCGCACAGAACCCCCTGGAAGTTCTGTTTTCTCGCAAATAGGTCCCTGGACCTTGTTTTAAGCGTAGTTTTCGCGTTTTAGCTCCGTTTTAGGTGTTCTTCATATCCACGCAATCGTTGTAACGCGTAGAGTAGTTCTAGGCCAGTTTTATGTGCTGTTCTATTGTATTGGTGTGCTGTTTCTTATATTTTGCTATTGTTTGCATGTGTGTGCATGTGTGGCCCATGTATTGCTGTTACGATCGTGAATAGACGTCGAGCCACCGGAGCAGTACCAGGAGCAGCCGTCTTCCGAGCAGTTCGAGCAGCAGCCAGGAGAGTACGAGGAAGGCAAGTATAACATGAACATCCTATCACTTTTAAATACAATTTCATACTGCATTTTAATACTGTATGCCTATAAGGACTTTCCTAGCCACTTTATATCCTTTATATATATCCTTTGGGTTGCATTTTGGTTAGTTGTGCTAGGTTGCTGCGCTATAACACAATTGGTCCTTTTTAATTAAATTGATTAATGGTCTTATGCAACTTAATCCTGAGAGTGGCCCTCTGTGCTGTGTGCTTGAGTGGCTCACGTCTCCGTAAAAGATGTTTTTTTTAGAAACATGGTTTAGGGGGCCAGCACGGTGCTTCATGCTTAGTTGGTCACTCTCCATAAGGACCGGTTCATAGAGCGACAACCTGGGACAACCGCGCAACCACAAGACTGGAATGGACGGTCTTGACTTACTAATTAGGTCGTGTTGGTTCGGGAGTAACTTACCTGCGTGGGCAAGAGGGGTGGTAAGCTTCAATGGTCCCTGCTCCTCCGGCTTGGTCTGTGCTGTGTGTCTTGTACCCCGGAGGTGGGCCCCATCGTTGCTGATCCAGAATTCTTAGCGGTTACACCTTACCAACGTGATCCTTTGTAACGGTCTCGTAGTGTGCTTGCTAGCCATCACACCTAAGGAAGTGTGACGAACAACTAGCGTAGCTCACGACTTGTGGGTAAAGTTGTGCAACCTCTCGAGAGTGTAAAACTGATATATCAGCTGTGCTCACAGTCATGAGCGGCCCAGATCCTCCTTTTGATTAGTGGGGTTATCAACCTTTGATTAGGGAGATTCCCCGGGTGGTTTTGGTTTGGATGGTTCCCAGTAGCTCTTAATTAATGTTGATTAATTCCTTATGCAATATGGGTTTATGGTAATTCATTCACTTATAGTAAATAGATTTAATAAAATTTACCAAGATTAAAAGCTAATGCAGTTGAGTCAGCTAGCCTAGAGCCTCATAGTTTGTGTTATACTTGTTGAGTACTAGTTTGTACTCACACTTGCCTCTCTACTCTTCTGTTCTACTTCGGCTATCTTCGACTGCCGCTCAGTACCCGGCAACGTGGAGGACTACGTCAGTGGCTTCGACGACTTCTAGGCGTTTGTCTCCCAGTCGACGTCCCTGTGGCGCCCAGCTCTTCATGTATTCATTTTACGCTTCCGCATTCCTTGAACTGATTCTTGATTCAGTTGTAATAAAGATATTCATTTTATAATTTATACGCTTTTATTCATGACATGTGTTGTGATATCTTGATAATCTGTTGTATATATGCGTGACTTGATCCTGGCGCATATATGATGGCTCAATTTATGTTCTTATAAATCGGGTGTGACAGTTTGGTATCAGAGCCGTGTTGACTGTAGGACGAAGCCTAGATAGAACTGGTCGAGTTTAGGGATTTCTTTTCGCTTGCTCTGCTTCCGCAAAACCCAAACATTCATTTTTGCTTCTATTCCTTGAGTCTTAAGCCCTTGATTTGCTATCTCTCCTATCTTTTCTGAGATATAGTTTGAGCTTTCCGTAGACGTTGGCCTGAGTCGTTTAGTCCTGTAATTTATAAGTTTAGGCTGTCCCGATGAAAAATACGCTAGAACGAGTGTGTTAGTCGAGTGGTGTGATAAACTCGACTAAGTTGTGAATATTGAATGTTTGTTATTGTGCAAATGTTTGATTTGGATTTTTGGTTGATTGCATAGTCTAGTAGTTAAACTTGTTCATGCAAATCGACCTGACCCAACTTGAACTAAATAATAAAATTTGAGTTAGGTCGTTGGGGGTAAAACCTATATTTCTCTCTCTCTGTCATATCCTTCTGAAGTTTCATTTCTGCAGCTGCACAATATCTCGTTCTCATGAAATTTCGTTGGTTGCAATCAGATGGTGAACACCAGGCGCACCGGTTCCGGTTCTGACCAGCAGGAGCAGAACAACCAGAGTACTGGTCAGCCGCTGCCGATGCCGCCACCACTAACCCCGGAGCAGTTCTTCCAGCTCCAGATGCAGATGATGGCTACCCTGAACAATACTGTTCAGGCTCTGCAGCACATCCACGCCCAGCCACCGCCTCCACCGCCGTCTCAGCCCGTGACAGGCGTGCGGATTTCCTGAGAGGTCATCCTCCGACCTTCTCCCACGCCACGGACCCACTCCAGGCGGATGACTGGCTTCGTTCGGTGGAGCGCCAGTTGGTTGTTGCGCAGTGCGACGATCGGGAGAGGGTTCTGTACGCAGCAGGGCAGCTACGAGGCTCCGCTCTCGACTGGTGGGAGTCCTACCCGGCTCAGGACCGCGACTCTCTCACCT
Organism: Panicum hallii; assembly: GCF_002211085.1. NCBI lineage: Eukaryota > Viridiplantae > Streptophyta > Magnoliopsida > Poales > Poaceae > Panicum > Panicum hallii. The sequence continues at coordinate 29,654,151 of NC_038044.1, read as the reverse complement.
GGGTCCAGTTCCATGAGCGCTTCAAGAACCATCATATCCCTGAGGGCATCATGAAGATGAAGCAGAAGGAGTTCCGTGCTCTTAAGCAGGTAAATTTGAATGGAACCCCCTGCAGTTTCTTTTGAGCTTCGATCTATCCTTGATCTCTTTCGTGAGCCTGACCTATTGAGCGATTTCTATCCTTGTTATCTGTGTTCGTTATTTCAGGGATCTATGACGGTGACGGAGTACCGTGACCGTTTTCTTCAGCTGGCCCGCTATGCCCCTGCTGACGTCGCTCGTGATAGTGACAAGCAGGAGTACTTCAAGGAGGGACTGGATGATCACATCCAGTATGCGCTGCTGAACCATCGCTTAGACAACTTCAACCAGTTGGTTGATGCTGCCCTCAACACCGAGCGTAAGCGCCGGGAGATTGAGGACAAGAAGAGGAAGATGGCTTCATCCTCTTCGGGCAGCAACACTTGTCCCCGCTATCAGCATCCGCAGCAGTAGCAGCCGAGGCCGCCCCAGCAGTACCAGCAGCGGCAGCAGTTTTCTCCTCGTCCTCCGCAGCAGACAGGGCAGGGTCAGAGGCTTCCAGCGCCTCCGGCTCCACCAGCTCAGAGGCAGGGAGTGCCCACTCCTCCTGCCGGGCAGCAGGCCGCTGCACTTCCTCGAGTATGCTTCCACTGCGGCGAGCCGGGGCACTACGCCAACGTCTGCCCTCGGAAGGCGCAGGCAGGACAGCAGGGGCGTGCAGCACCGCCCAAGGCCCCAGCTCAGGGCAGGGTGAACCACGTGACGGCCGAGTCAGCGGCCGAGGCTCCTAACGTGGTTATTGGTACGTTCATGGTCAACACCCATCCTGCTACAGTGCTTTTTGATACTGGTGCTACGCATTCTTTCATCACCCAGTCTTTCGTTGAGCGTCATGGCATTCCTACTAGCACATTAAAGAGGTGCATGTTAGTATCTTCACCGGGAGGGCAGTTGAGGTCTCATATTTTCTGTCCTAGAGTCAGTGTGGCCATAAGGGGGGTAGATTTCAGTTCGAATCTGATGGTGCTAGACTCCAAGGGCATTGATGTGATCCTCGGGATGGAGACTCTTGCCAAGTGGGGAGTCCGGATAGATTGTGCTCAGAGGACCGTTCTTCTGGCAGCACCGGATGGTCAGGAGGTTACGGTTGGTGCCACCGAGCCTTCTGGATTTCTTCATCAGATGGAGGCTAGACCCACGGATGGTATTCGCGTGGTGTCTGAATTCCCGGATGTCTTCCCGGATGATTTGCCAGGTATGCCGCCTGATCGCGACATTGAGTTTTCTATTGATCTCTTGCCTGGCACAGCTCCTATTGCTAAGCGGCCCTATCGTATGGCACCTGTTGAGCATGAGGAAGTTAAGAAGACTGTCGACGAGTTGCTAGCTAAGAGTTATATCCGTCGCAGTTTCTCTCCTTGGGCTTTTCCTGTATTGCTTGTAGAGAAGAAGGATGGCGCGAAGAGAATGTGCGTCGATTATCGGGATCTGAATGCAGTCACTATCAAGAACAAGCATCCGTTGCCCCGTATTGAGGATCTTTTTGACCAGCTTCAGGGTGCTTGTGTATTCTCGAAGATTGATCTGCGTTCGGGTTATCATCAGCTGAAGATTCGTTCCGAGGATATCCCGAAGACAGCATTCACTTGCAAGTATGGGCTATACGAGTATACGGTCATGTCCTTTGGCTTGACCAATGCTCCGGCTTTCTTCATGCATCTGATGAACAAGGTTTTCATGGATTATCTGGACACCTTTGTGGTGATATTCATTGATGATATCCTGATATATTCCAAGTCAGAAGCAGAGCATGAGAAGCATCTGAGGCTTGTGTTGCAGAGGCTCAGAGAGCACAAGCTGTATGCCAAGCTCAGCAAGTGCGAGTTCTGGATTGACGAGGTTCCATTCCTCGGTCATGTTATCTCCAAGGGAGGTATTGCTGTGGACCCCGGGAAGGTGAAGGATGTACTCGACTGGGTTGTACCGCAGACAGTGAAGGAAGTCCGCTCCTTTCTGGGCTTAGCAGCTTATTATCGGAGGTTCATTGAGAATTTCTCCAAGATTGCGAAGCCTTTGACTTCCTTGCTAGAGAAGGGTGTGGATTTCTGTTGGACTGATGAGCGTCAGAGTGCCTTCGAGGAGCTGAAGAAGAGGTTAACTACGGCGCCAGTCCTTACTCTGCCAGACCAGAGCAAGAGGTTCACAGTGTATTGTGATGCTTCGAGGGATGGTCTCGGTTGCGTCCTGATGCAGGAAGGCAGAGTGATAGCTTATGCTTCGCAGCAATTGCGCCGGCACGAACTAAATTATCCCACTCATGATCTGGAGTTAGCCGCAGTTGTGCATGCTCTAAAGATATGGAGGCATTACTTGTTTGGGCAGAGGTGTGATATTTACACCGATCACAAGAGCCTCAAGTATATTTTCACTCAGAGTGAGCTGAATATGCGGCAGAGAAGATGGTTAGAGCTGGTCAAGGATTATGACCTGGAGATTCACTATCATCCGGGCAAGGCCAATGTAGTGGCAGATGCTCTGAGCAGGAAGAGCTATGTTAACATGGCCGTGGCTTTTCAGATGCCTCAGGAGTTATGCGAGGAGTTTGAGCAGTTGAGTCTGGGTTTCTTGCATCACACCTCGGGTACATCATTCGAGGCAGAACCCACTCTAGAGGCAGAGATCAAGCAGCATCAGAAGGAAGATCAGAAGCTGCAGGAGATCCGTGAACTGCTCAAGATTGGCAAGGCACCTCACTTCAGAGAGGATGATCGGGGTACCTTGTGGTACAAGGGTCGTATATGTGTGCCGGATGTGAATGACCTCAGAAAGTTGATTCTGAGTGAGGCTCATGATACCGCATATTCTATCCATCCAGGCAGCACGAAGATGTATTACGACCTGAAGGAACGATTCTGGTGGTATGGAATGAAGCGTTCTGTTGCGGAGTACGTGGCTATCTGTGACACTTGTCAGCGTGTCAAGGCAGAGCATCAGAGACCAGCAGGTCTATTGCAGCCGTTGAAGATTCCAGAGTGGAAATGGGAGGAAATCACTATCGACTTCATTGTTGGATTGCCTCGTACTCGGAAGGGGTACAACTCCATATGGGTAGTAGTGGATCGGTTGACGAAGGTTGCTCACTTCATTCCGGTGAACACTACTTACTTCGGCGCTAGACTCGCAGAGTTGTATATCTCCAGGATCGTCTGCCTGCATGGTGTTCCTAAGAAGATCATATCTGACCGAGGATCTCAGTTCACTTCGCGGTTCTGGGAGCAGTTGCATGATTCGTTGGATACGAAGCTGCGCTTCAGTACTGCTTATCATCCTCAGACAGATGGGCAGACAGAGAGAACCAACCAAGTGTTGGAGGATATGCTTCGAGCCTGTGCTATTCAGTATGGTACCAGCTGGGATAAATGCCTGCCGTATGCAGAGTTTTCGTATAATAACAGCTATCAGGCCAGTCTGAAGAAGTCTCCTTTCGAGGCCTTGTATGGTCGGAAATGCAGGACTCCTTTGTATTGGGATCAGATTGGTGAGAGGTAGGTGTTTGGTCCGGATATTGTTGAGGAGGCCGAACAGCTGGTACAGCAGGTGCGGGAGAATCTGAGGGTCGCCCAGACTCGTCAGAAGAGCTATGCGGATGTGCGTCGTCGAGATCTGACCTTTGTGGTGGGTGATCATGTGTACCTGAAGGTCTCGCCTATGAGAGGAATCCGCAGGTTTAATGTAAGAGGGAAGCTAGCTCCTCGATACATTGGTCCGTTCAAGGTGTTGGAACAGAAATGTGAGGTGGCGTATCGTTTGGAGTTGCCTCTCAATCTCTCAGGAGTGCACGATGTGTTCCACGTGTCTCAGCTGAAGAAGTGCTTGAGGGTGCCAGAGGAGCAAGCACCGATAGAAGGGTTAGATGTGCAGGAGGATCTGACCTACATCGAGCATCCGGTGAAGGTTCTGGAGATGTCTGAGAGAGTTACCAGAAACAAGAAGATCAAGATGTGCCGTGTTCAGTGGAGTCATCACACGGAGGAAGAGGCTACTTGGGAGCAAGAAGATGAGCTGAGGAAGACATACCCCGATCTCTTTGCTAGCTAGCCTATCCGAATCTCGGGATGAGATTCCTGCAGGGGGGTAGGTTTGTAACACCCTAAGGTAATCTTCCTAAATTTTAAGGGAATTATTTGGGCTCAAATAAATTTTCCAGGGTTTTCCCTAATTTATCTCGCATTTAAAGTAATTTTATAACATAAGGAAATAAAAGTAATCAAAGGATTAAATTGGTTGTGCATTCATGTTGCAGCATTGTTTTCTCTGTGTTGAATTTATAGAGTTTGAATTCAAACTTGTTTGAATTCAAATAGATTTGTGTGAATAGATTGAGTTGGAAAAGAGAAAAGGAAAAGAAAAGAGCCCAGCCAGTCCAACCCCTTTTCTCTCTCGGGCCTCCTCTTCTCTTCCCGCGTGGGCCACAGCCGGCCCAAGTCTTTCTCTCCCTCCCGCAGGCTCCCTTCCTCTTCTCCTTTCCCTGGCCCAAACCCTCCCCGAGGCCCAGCACGCGCCAGCCCAGTTCCCCTCTGCTTCCCCCGCCGAGCGCTCTCCCTCTCTCTGACCCGGTGGCCCCACCGGTCAGACTCCTCTTCCCCCTCGCGCTCCTCCCCTGTTTTTCCCCCTCCGCCGGTCCGGCCGATGGTCGCTGACTGTGGCCCCGCGCCACCGCACCCGGGCCCTCTCCTCCTGCGCAGCACCCAAGCGAGCTGCGCGCTGGCCTAGCCCTCCTGCCTGGACCCTTCTAGAAGCGCGCTTGCGCTCGGATTAGATCGGGCCGTAACGGGACCGCGAGAAGCTCGGGTTCCGTTGATCGAACGACCCGCACGCCGAGGACCGCCCCCTCCTTCTTAGCCGCGACAGCTTCCTCACGTTCTCCCTCAGCCGCCTCTGCCTTCCCCAGTTTTTCCCCCAAGCCTCGCGTCGCCGCTCCGCCGCTCGACCCGAGGGCAACGCCGCCGTTGACCGAGCCGCACCGTCGCAACTACACCCGGCACCGCCACTCCCCCACCGCCAGCCGTCATCGCAGCTTCCAGACGTGGTAACGGTCGCGCCGTGCCCCTCTCCCTTCCTCTCTCCCTCCGCGTGAGCGTGTTCCGCTTGTCACCGTGAACCCGAGCCGCCCCCGCCGTGGGGAACCCCAACCCGAGCCCTAACTGTGGCACTCAGGTAATTAGCTTGGTCACACATTAGAGTTTTGGTATGTTTGTATGTTCAAAATATGGTAAATGTGTATTTTTATGTATGCAACATTATGGAAGAAGTGATGTTTATGTAATTAATATTAACTAAAGGTCCTTTTATGCAAATTGGATGGAGATGAGGGGAAAAGTTTAAAAGTATAAGGGTTATTTTGCAAAAAGTAGTATCTGTGGTTAAATTGCAAAGATATATGTGAAATTACCGCAGGGTGTATGTGCAAAAGTAATTTTACTTAGGGATTTACATAAAATATGAAATTATTACTAAGTCTAGTTTATTTCCAAAACTATTGCTCAAATGTAGATGAACCTTAAAGAGAAGTTGTAGAGTTTGAAAAACATGCACTTTTGCTTTTTGGACCATCTCCATTTGAGCATTGGTTTAAAAGTTGCAAGCCCTTTACAGTAAGGCCCCTGCCTTTCTCTGAAATTACAGATCAGTTCACAAATCAGTTCATCCCCTTCTTCCTCCCTGCGCTCTGCTCCCCTGCTCTGTTTTTCTGGCGCCCCTGCCGCCGGTATAACTCGCCGCCCTGGCTCGCCGCCGGCCACCCCCCTGCCCTCCCCCATCCACGCGTTGCCTTCTGCTTGGCCACCGCTCTACCCCCCCCCCCCTTGCTGGCGCCCCGCCCGTGCGCCACGGGCCTGCGCACTGCCAGCGTTGCTCGCCGGCGCCGCTTCTACCGCCGCCGCAAATCCCGCGGACAAGCCTTATCTTGCCCTCCTCTCTTCTGCTCTATGGCATCAGTGGCTCGCCATCATCTCTTTTGCCTATAAAAAGATGCCCCCGGCCTCTCCCGCGCGCGTATAGACCTCGCCACCGCCCATTAACGCCGCCGTGAGCTCGGGTCGCCGTGGAACTCCCTCCTCCGCTCTTTTCCTCCCCAAACCGACCGCACTGTGAGCTTCCCCGTGCCTTACCGAACCTCCCCAGCCAGCCTATTCCCTCCCTTGCTCGCCGGAATTACCCCGCCGCCGTGCGCCTCCGGCCGCCGGCCCGGCCCACCGTGGGTAGCCCGATTCCGGCCGTCCCAAGCCTCCCCGAGACTACCCACAGGTAGCGCAGGATCTCCTCGTGCTCCCCCTCTCTTTTCCCCTCACCGCCGGCGACATCCCCGGCCGGAATTTGGCCGGACATGTGCCTCCCCCACCGCCGGCCATGGTCTGGATCTAATTGCTTGGAATGCTTTCTTTCCAGGGGGCTAGATGTTAAATGCAAGGACTGGTTTGTAAGGGGTACTTGTTATTTCATGTGAGAGTCTTTTCTGTCTTGTAAAATTTGTAACAAATCACAGAAAAATCCTAAAATGGCAAAACTAGTTTTGTTAGAAACTAGATTTCAAATTCTATAACTTTGGTTAATAAAGTTTAGTGTGAAACAATTTAATTTTATCCTCATTGTTAAACCTAAGATTAGGGAATGACTTATGGGTAACCTTGATATTCAATACTTGATTACTTGTGAAGTTTGACCTAAATATTTCATGAGCTCTAGGTAACTTGATGCAAGGTTACAAACTTAACTTTAATTTAAACTTAATTTCTTTTATTATGAAACTTTCAACTTTAAAATAAACTTAATATATAACCTTCTCTAATTGGAATCTGTTAATATCCACTAATGTGATGTTTTATAATGCTAATATATAATCAAATTTCTAGGATCTTTTATTTAAAGTTTTGAATTTAATTTTAGTTCATTTCAAATTTAATCTAAATATTTAATTTGTATTACAATAAAATTCTACCATATCTTTATAACTAGTGTTTTAAATTTAAACCCTCTTTATTTTATGCATGGTTGTGTGTTGTTTGAATGAGGTATAATATTTGAAACGTGAATTTTTAAATTTAAATTTCACTTTATTAATTTATTGCATTTCATATAGAGTCGACGACACTCAACGACGGAGATTACGAACTGGTCTTAGGACAAGACCAAGGCTTCCCAGAAGATCCAGCGCAAGTCGTCGAAGGACCAACTGAAGCCCCGAACCCGAGTTCGGAAACCTCTGACACTCCTACCCTCACCCCCATTCCAGAAGGCAAGCCCCGGACATATCCCACTATTTTATTTACACTGCAATCTACGTCTATTATTATTATATCTTGCATTAAGTCTAGGAGCTGTAATGAAACCCTAGATGCATGAATCTTAGGATCCAATGTATTGTACCTGAGTCCTTATCGCTTAGATGCTCCGCTAAATAGGGCCGGTAGAAGTCGAGTGATTTCCTGTCACTCGCGCGATATAGGAGTTACATGTTTACATTTCCGCAGTCACTATAAGGATGACGGACAGGGTCATGTGTTGTATCATGACCTGGAAGTTTACCCTGTCTGTTTTGATAAAAGTTTTAAGGCCGAAATGTATGGTAGTGGTGGCTAAGCGTTTGAACAGTACTAGCCACATGCCGCGAAATATGGTAAAGCGGTAAGCCTAGTAACCGATCGGCCCGGCAAGTGGGTATATTTCCACCACTCGATCTTTACATTATGTTCACACGCACCGACCCGTGGGAGTACGTTCTGCATGGCAGACAGGAATACGGGTTTTGTAGTCGCGCTACAGACGTATGTCCTGCACGAGTGATGTGCGTACGGTCCTGCAAGTCGCTTGTGGTGGCCTGCCCACGAGTCGGAATGAAAGGTAAACGGTTGCTTCGGAACGCCCTGCCGGTATTCCCAAGCGTGTGTGTTAGGTTTACCTTGCAAGGTTAAAAATTCGATTCGAATCGTCCGCCTCTCACGATGCTTGAGATTGCTTATCCCTTTTACCACATTGAGTAAGAAGTGGAACTAATGATGGATAATCTTGATGGATGATAATCACTACCTTGCTTGCTTAGTGTAGGTGCTAATCTAGAATAAATACTCAACTAGAAGATGAAAGCTAAAACTTGAAAGTAGTTCATACTCTTTGTTGCTTTTCAGCTGAAAATAAACCCAGAGCCTTCACAATGCCTTCATGGGTCTAGTTACGGGCTAAGTATACCCAGCCCCGGGTAAGCCTTGCTGAGTATTAGAATACTCAGCCTTGCTAATGTCTGTTTCAGGTATAACCTTTGAGAACCCCACGGACAACCTTGTGTGGCCAACGTCCGTTCCTTTTGGCTGGTCCGTGGAGTGGGACCCGTCCCCGGCCGGCACTGACCCTCCGGAGTGACACCAGGTCCTGGACAAAGCTTGGTGTCCGTCTTCGCGACGTGTGTAGTCGCGTAAAAACTTTCTCTTCCGCTGTGAGTTTAGACAAGCTGTTTCGCTTGTCAGTTTGAACATGGTTTGTATGAATTTACTTATCTTTGAACTCGGTTTGTAATAATGTATGTATGATTGTAAATTAAAAAGTTGATGAGCTATTCTGTGATGTGAACTCGCCTTCGTGCGAGGTAAACCTGCTTCGATCCTGCTGAACCGTGGTTGTATCGGGCGGAGACCCGACAGACCAAAGGATTGTTCCGTTTGAAGTGCGTTAAGCTAATTGGGGTTGTACGGCAGTCAATAGCGCACCTTAACCGGAATAATTCGAGCGGTTCTGCCACACTAACTTGTTTTCCTAAGCGTCTAGGTGTGTTCAGCGCATCGTGCTCTACCTCCAGGACTTGATGTCGTTCAAATTGGGGCCCAGATGGCCGAGATCGGTCACCTGCGGTGAAGCGCCGCCGCGGAAGTGGTCGCCGGCGAGCAACCGCCGCCCCGGGCCCCCCTTTTCCCTGAGCCGTCCGATCGGTGTCGAGCGCGTGAGATTAGATCAAGCTCGAGGTGGATCTGAGCCATGAGATTGAGATCCGAGGGACCCGAGTCGCGCGTACCGGTTCGCCGGCGTTTTAAATCTGGGCCGTCCATCTCAGATTCAGCGGGGGATATTAGATCCGAGGGATGATAGAGTCCGGAGCGTCGGATCAAGATCCAACGGCTGTTAGTCGCGCGTACCCCTTCGCGAGACGGATCTAATCCGAGACACCAGATCATGATCCAACGATCCAGATTAAAACGTACCGGTTCGGCCTGGCGATCTTTCTAAAGAGCCCCTAAGGTTTTCTCGAATCAACCCGCGCTCCCGTGTAGTTCAAAGGTATTTGCAGTTAAGTCCAGTTTTATTCGTTTAGACCCCTGCGCTTTCAGGTTTTAGTGCCCGCCGTCCTTGCCGTGCGTTTTAGCGCGTTAGACCCCGAGTCTATGCTTTAATTAAGTTTAGGTCCCTGGTTTTCGCACAGAACCCCCTGGAAGTTCTGTTTTCTCGCAAATAGGTCCCTGGACCTTGTTTTAAGCGTAGTTTTCGCGTTTTAGCTCCGTTTTAGGTGTTCTTCATATCCACGCGATCGTTGTAACGCGTAGAGTAGTTCTAGGCCAGTTTTATGTGCTGTTCTATTGTATTGGTGTACTGTTTCTTATATTTTTCTATTGTTTGCATGTGTGTGCATGTGTGGCCCATGTATTGCTGTTACGATCGTGAATAGACGTCGAGCCACCGGAGCAGTACCAGGAGCAGCCGTCTTCCGAGCAGTTCGAGCAGCAGCCGGGAGAGTACGAGGAAGGCAAGTATAACATGAACATCCTATCACTTTTAAATACAATTTCATACTGCATTTTAATACTGTATGCCTATAAGGACTTTCCTAGCCACTTTATATCCTTTATATATATCCTTTGGGTTGCATTTTGGTTAGTTGTGCTAGATTGCTGCACTATAACACAATTGGTCCTTTTTAATTAAATTGATTAATGGTCTTATGCAACTTAATCCTGAGAGTGGCCCTCTGTGCTGTGTGCTTGAGTGGCTCACGTCTCCGTAAAAGATGTTTTTTTTAGAAACATGGTTTAGGGGGCCAGCACGGTGCTTCGTGCTTGGTTGGTCACTCTCCATAAGAATCGGTTCATAGAGCGACAACCTGGGACAACCGCGCAACCACAAGACTGGAATGGGACGGTCTTGACTTACTAATTAGGTCGTGTTGGTTCGGGAGTAACTTACCTGCGTGGGCAAGAGGGGTGGTAAGCTTCAATGGTCCCTGCTCCTCCGGCTTGGTCTGTGCTGTGTGTCTTGTACCCCCGGAGGTGGGCCCCATCGTTGCTGATCCAGAATCCTTAGCGGTTACACCTTACCAACGTGATCCTTTGTAACGGTCTCGTAGTGTGCTTGCTAGCCATCACACCTAAGGAAGTGTGACGAACAACTAGCGTAGCTCACGACTTGTGGGTAAAGTTGTGCAACCTCTCGAGAGTGTAAAACTGATATATCAGCTGTGCTTACAGTCATGAGCGGCCCAGATCCTCCTTTTGATTAGTGGGGTTATCAACCTTTGATTAGGGAGATTCCCCGGGTGGTTTTGGTTTGGATGGTTCCCAGTAGCTCTTAATTAATGTTGATTAATTCCTTATGCAATATGGGTTTATGGTAATTCATTCACTTATAGTAAATAGATTTAATAAAATTTACCAAGATTAAAAGCTAATGCAGTTGAGTCAGCTAGCCTAGAGCCTCATAGTTTGTGTTATACTTGTTGAGTACTAGTTTGTACTCACACTTGCCTCTCTACTCTTCTGTTCTACTTCGGCTATCTTCGACTGCCGCTCAGTACCCGGCAACGTGGAGGACTACATCAGGAGCTTCGACGACTTCTAGGCGTTTGTCTCCCAGTCGACGTCCCTGTGGCACCCAGCTCTTCATGTATTCATTTTACGCTTCCGCATTCCTTGAACTGATTCTTGATTCAGTTGTAATAAAGATATTTATTTTATAATTTATACGCTTTTATTCGTGACATGTGTTGTGATATCTTGATAATCTGTTGTATATATGCGTGACTTGATCCTGGCGCATATATGATGGCTCGATTTATGTTCTTATAAATCGGGTGTGACATATGGTAAGCGGTAAGCCTAGTAACCAATCGGCCCGGCAAGTGGGCATACCTTCCACCACTCGATTAATTTGATCTTTCTCACGCACCGACTTGTGGGAGTACGTTCTGCATGGCAGACAGGAATACGGGTTTTGTAGTCGCGCTACAGACGTATGTCCTGCACGATTGATGTGCGTACAGTCCAGCAAGTCGCTTGTGGTGGCCTGCCCACGATCCGGAATGAAAGGCAAACGGTTGCTTCGGAACACTCTGTATATGTTCCAAGCGTGTGTGTTAGGTTTACCTTGCAAGGTTAAATTCGATTCGGATTGTCCGCCTCTCACGAGGATTGAGACTGCTTATTCCTTTTGCCACATCGAGTAAAAAGTGTAATTGTTGATGGAATAATTTTGATGGATGATAATCTTTATCTTGCTTGTTTAGTATAGGTGCTTACCTAGAATGGCTAATCAAGCTAGAATCTGAAAGCTAAAACTTGAAAGTAGGTTATACTCTTTGTTGCTTTTCAGCTGGAAATAAACCCAGAACGTTTACAATGCCTTCATGAGTCTAGTTACGGGTTAAAGTATACCCAAACTCGGGTAAGACTTGCTGAGTATTAGAATACTCAGCCTTGCCAATATCTGTTTCAGGTATGACCTTCGAAAATCCCACGGACAACCCTGTGTGGCCAACATCCGTTCCTTTTGGCTGGTCCGTGGAGTGGGACCTGTCCCCGGCCGGCAGTGACCCTCCGGAGTGACACCAGGCCCTGGGCTCAGCATGGTGTCCGCCTTTGCGACGTGTGTAGTCATGTAAACTTTTCTTTCCACTGTGAGTTTGGACAAGCTGTTACGCTTGTCAGTTTGAACACTGTCGTATCAGTTTTCTTATGCTTGAACTCGGTTTGTAATAATGTATGAATGACTGTAAATTAAAGGTTGATGAGCTATTCTATGATTGTAAACTCGCCTTCATGCGAGGTAAACCCGCTTCGATCCTGTTGAACCGTGGTTGTATCGGGCGGAGACCCGACAGGCCAATGGATTGTTCCGTTTGAAGTGCGTTAAGCTAATTGCGGTTGTACGGTGATCATTAGCGCACTTGAGCCGGAATAATTCAGTCGGTTCTGCCACACCTGTGGCCAACCTCGCTCGTGTAACAGCGCTACTCGAGCGAAGTAACGATCCCAACGTTCGACAGGCGCTCCGCTACGCCCAACGGGCATGGATCCAGCTGGACCAGCAGGCCCCAGCATCACTCGTTGGGATCGAGCGCGTCGGAGACAACCGGAGCCAGGCCCCAAGTCGAACAACAGGCGATCGCCCGCGACCCCAACGTAGCAATAACAACGATGGTGCGGGTGGGAGTCAGGTCACCGGAGGGAGGCGGCAGCCACCTCCGGCGAACAACCTGAGGCAGCCCAACCGCCCACGTCAACAACTGGACCTTCGCCAGAAGATCAATGAGGGGCGCGACGTCCGGCCAGTCATCGACTCGAGGCGACGGGAATGCGAGGTAGCTGAGCGGGACGATGCTGACTGCAGTGATCATTTTCCTACGTTCACTACGAGATTCAACAGCTACAAGTACCCGGAGGGTTTCAAGCCGATCGGCATCACCAAATATGACGATAAGCAGGCCCCCCAACAATGGCTCCGCTGTTACTCCACTGCCATTGAGGTGGCCGGCAGCTCCAACACTACCAAAGTCGTCTATTTTCCGATGGCTTTGGAGCCTGCAACGCTGACCTGGCTGGAAAGCCTCCCCAACGACTCCATCGACTCCTGGGAGGGCCTCAAGAAGGTTTTCATCGACAACTTCCAGGGGGCGATATCCCATGCAGGAACCCGGCATGACCTCGCCCAGTGCAAGCAGGAGCGTAACGAACTCCTCCGGTCCTACACCCGCTGTTTCTTCGATGTGCGGGCCACCATCGCCAACATCACGGAGGAGGACATCATCGACTGCTTCTACAACAGCCTAACGGACCTAGGTATATATCGTGATTTTGGGCGTAACAGGCCGAAGATGGTTGCAGGACTACGTGACATGATGCACGACTGGTCCGAACAAGAAGAAAAGATGCACGAGAGGTTTCCAAGATGCCCCGACCTCAACCAGAAGCGCAACAACGACAACCGGGCCGACAAAGGCAAGCGGGACTTTTTGGGTTCTTCCCAAAAACGCAAGCCAGACGATCTCGTCGCGGTTGTGGAACGTCCTCCGCGGGGCAAGAAGTCGACCACGCAGGAGCAGTTTGAAAAACTCCTGCAGAAGAAGTGCTCATGGTGCGTCAACTCCAAACACGCAGCGATCGACTGCTTTCAGCTCAAGCGCAACTTGGCTCCCCTGGAAACGGCAAGAAGAACAAGTCGACGGGCAAAGAGCCCGAAGACGTGGACCAAGAAGATAAATCTGAGACAGCCAAGTTCCAGGATGCCTCCAAGACCATCAATGTTATCTTTGGTGGTGATGAAGATTTCTGTTCCAAGCGAGAACAGAAGTTGCTGCTACGGGAAATTCTATCCATCGAGCCGGCGGTACCACGACCACTCTGATGGTCGGAGATCCCCATATCATTTTCCCGTACTAACCAATGGACCAGCTTTTCCTAGCCTGGGAAGTTTCCACTGGTGCTGGATCCCGTGGTCGCAGAAGTTAAGCTCACTCGGGTTCTCATCGATGGCGGGAGCGGACTTAATCTTATCTTTGCCAGTGCGCTGAAGAAGATGGGTCTGGACCTGACCAACATGCTTGCTCCGAGCAAGGCTCCTTTTTACGGTATTGTCCCTGGCAATGCCGCGCACCCGCTTGGAACAGTCGTTCTCCCAGTCACTTTCGGGACGAGGGAGAATTACCGAACCGAGTTCATCAAGTTCGAGGTGGCCAACTTCGAATCTTCCTACCACGCTATATTGGGGAGGCCGGCGCTCGCTAAGTTCATGGCGGTGCCGCATTACGTCTACTTACTTCTCAAGATGCCAAGACGCAGCGGCGTGCTCACGCTCCGAGGCGACTTGAAGAAGTCCTATGATTGAAACCAAGAGGCCATCCAGTATGCATCGACTTCCCGCGTGCCAGATGCTTCCGGAGAAGTACTCACGGCCGCACAACAACTTTCTCAAGCCGAGCTGGATATCCCGACGAAGAAGGCGAGCCAATCAGGCGTCAAGTCGACAGGCGATGTGGCTCTCAAGTCGATTCAGCTCCAAGAAGGCGACTCATCCAAGACAGCCATCATCGGCGGGGGCTTGGGTGACAAATAGGAACTCGCGCTCGTTAGTTTCCTGTGGGCTAACCGAGACATATTCGCATGGAAACCATAGGATATGCCAGGGGTGCCCAAGGAGCTGATCGAGCATAGTCTTAATGTGTATCCACAAGCTGTACCAAAGAAGCAATGACTTCGTCGTTTTGCCCCTCATAAACGGGAGGCTATCAAACGGGAAATAGCTAAACTCCTCGCGGCTGGATTCATTAAAGAAGTAATCCACCCAGAGTGGGTAGCTAACACTGTTCTTGTATTGAAAAAGAATAAAGAATGGAGAATGTGTGTCGATTATACCGACCTCAACAAGCATTGCCCGAAGGATCACTTTGGGCTCCCTCGCATCGATCAGGTAGTCGACTCAACCGCAAGTTGCGTACTACTATGTTTCCTTGATTGTTATTCAGGGTACCATCAGATTGCTCTCAAGGAGGAAGACCAAATCAAGACTGCGTTCATCACCCCGTTTGGGACTTATGCCTACAAGACGATGTCCTTCGGGTTGAAAAACACAGGCGCTACCTATCAGCGCGCAATCCAGATGTGCTTCGTTGATCAGTTACATCGGAAAGTGGAAGCCTACGTGGACGACGTGGTCATGAAGACCAGAAGTTCCGAGGGCCTGATCGCGGATCTGGAGGAAACTTTTGCCAGCCTACGAATATACCGATGGAAGCTCAATCCGACCATGTGCATTTTCGGCGTTCCTTCGGGTAAATTGCTCGGGTTCATCGTGAGTAACCGGGGCATCGAGGCCAACCCGGAAAAGATCACCAGATCAACATCAAGGCAATACAAACCATCATACAAGACATAGGGCATTACGCATATTGCGGCCTGAACATGTCTAAATCTTGTGTTGTCTGCACCTTCAAGTTCCTGATCTCGGCGCATCCCAACCCAAAACCTACCACCTTGGGTATACCCCTCGGTGGGCAAACTAGAGAACAAATTCTCTGGCGTAGAAGTTCATCATGTGCTACGGGAGCACAATGTCGCCGCTGATGCCTTGTCTAAACTGGGTTCAACCCGAGCACAAGTCCCAGCAGGGGTATTCGTACAAGAGTTGAAGCAACCGTCCATCAGCCCTTCACCACAGGTCTCCACCGGCACTGGCTCTGTACAGCCAGAACGGGAGGTTATGCTGGTTGGCGAGGATTGGAGAGGACCCTTTATCGACTTCATCCGAGATCTCGTATTACCGGTAGGGATGGATCCCAAGAGCGCTGCTGCCGCCCGCGTCATGCGACAGAGCAAGGGGTTCGTCTTAGTCGCAGACAGGCTGTATCGACGTGGTGCACGGTCTGGCGTGCTTATGAAGTGCGTCACAACAGAGGAGGGCCAGGACATTTTGCGAGAGATACACAAGGGAGTATGCGGTAACCATGCAGCGTCACGCACGCTAGTCGGCAAAGCGTATCGAGCTGGCTTCTGGTGGCCCACCGCCGTGTCTGATGCTGAGGACCTGGTGCGACGATGTCAGAATTGTCAGTTCTTCGGCAAGCAATCACATGTCCCGGCTCACAACCTTATTACCATACCACCTTCCTGGCCGTTTGCATGCTGGAGCCTTGACATGATTGGGCCCTTTGCAACGGCGCCAGGGGGGTTTACTCATGTCTTTGTGGCTATCGACAAGTTTACCAAGTGGATCGAGTTCAAACCGATCGCCAAGCTTACTCCAGACAGGGTGGTCGACTTCATCTCTAATATCTTGCATCGTTTCGGCTTCCCCAACACTATTATCACTGATTTGGGTTCAAATTTCACGGCAAACCAATTCTGGGAATTCTGTGAAAATTCATCCATCAAGGTCAAGTACGTTTCGGTGGCACACCCAAGGGCAAATGGGCAAGTCGAGCGGGCAAACGGCTTGATCATTGATGGTCTCAAGAAAAGACTTTATGACGCCAATACCAAAAAGGGCGGGAAGTGGATACACGAGTTGCCACACGTTATCTGGGGGCTCAGGACTCAGCCGTCCAAAGCCACAGGGCAGACTCCGTTCTTTCTGGTTTACGGCTCCGATGCGATTCTCCCAGCGGACATCATGTGGAAATCCCCAAGGGTCGAGATGTATAAAGAAGGCGAGGCGGACGAAGCACGACAGCTGGAGCTGGATTCTGTCGAAGAGGCTCGCTGCTCGGCTCTCGTTCAGTCAGCCCGTTACCTACAGGGGATCCGGCGATATCATGATCGCAACATTAAGGTATGGTCGTTTAGCATAGGTGACCTCGTCCTTCGTCACGTTCAGGATGAGTCGGGTTTGCACAAGCTTAATTCAAGATGGGAGGGACTGTTCATCGTCAAGAGGGTTACAAGACCAGGATCTTATCGACTACAACACCCCGACGGTCAGGATGTACCCAATTCATGGAATATACAACACCTGCGATGTTTCTACCCTTAAGGGGATTTGTCCCCAGTTCCTGTACGCGCCACGATTATTTTCCTTTTCTGGGTCCATATGGCGGCTTTTTGTGCCACATGACCCGAAAGGTAATTTCTCGAATACACCGTGGAGGCTATGGCCATGCCCATATTATTCAAATCGACTTCTTGCTACACGCATTTGTGTCATCGTGATGACAATCATGTCTTTTCCAGACTCGTTGGGCTCGACTTGTTCAGGCTTTTATCTAACTTGTTTGGCTTGTCCCTTCGCTGGGTTGTATCAACTACCCCTGACGTCGTTATACTCAGGGTAATTTTTGACTGTTTGCTATGAGGCATCCTAGTCGCTGCGCCACATATTGCGCGCTCCGGGCAAGTTGGATCCGCTCGGTCGGACTTCATCTGGCTTACCCGACAAGCTCACGGGCAGAGCTATATCGGCTACCATCTGAGCCGTTGCACTCAGAAGTAGCAGGTCTTTTCCTCAGACGAGACAATACTCTCAGAGTTCTCATAAGGCTACATAAAAGATAACTGTGGTCTCTTATATTACAAAAGGCTTAAACACTAAGGGTTTAGTTTTGGACCATGTTTTCTACAATTTTTCAGCTACTAGCCTGGCTTCTACCAAGTACTCGCAGAACCTCTCATCAGTGCAGTCAGCAGCTACGCCCCCTGCGAGTACTTCAAGTCGAGCCTTCGGCCAATATGATCTTACTAGCCCTAAGGCGTGACCCACGTAGGTGGCAGCGGCCTTGGTGACGAAGTCCAAGATTTTTTGTGGCGCTCCACGAAGATGATCTACCAGTGGGGGCTCGCCTTCGGAGTTGTCCTCCCGTGGGTCCACCATCTCAACAAGCTCTTGAGCTGCCGCCTTCAGCTCCTCCAGCTCTTTCTGGCGTTTCTCCTTCTCTTCGCCCAGAGTCTTGATCTGCTGGAGGCAGTCGACGAACTGCTTCTCCGTGTCGGCCATCACCTTTTGCAGACTCTCGACTTCATCTGCGCGGCGATTGAGCATGTTCTTCAAGTCAGTAAGAAGCTCTTCTTTATAATTTGCGAGTTTCTTAATTTCTGCGGTGATGAACAGGTTTCAGAATACACAATCATCGCCAATGATACAAACTAGTGCGTAAGATCCGTCATACCTTGATGCGCTTTTCGCTGCTCTTTGAGTTGGCCTCGAAGCTCGGCATTAGCACGCTCCAGGCTGGTCTGCTCCCGCGTCAGTTCATCAATGCGCCTTGCGGATTCTTCCAGCCTGGTGGCCTGCTCTTGGGTCTTCTTGCTCGTATCCTGCACATTTCCGGTGGATCGAGATGAACGATCCAACCACACTCAGCATCAGTAGGGCATGTGACTCTTACCTGGGCAAACTTGCTAATGGCCTGGAGTATATTTTTGACTTCTTCTCCAAGGGCGGGCTGCGCGCTAGTCCCCTCTACAGCTCCCACCACCTCAACGACTGATGGCTGGGCGGCTGTTGCAAGAAAGTAAGTGTTAAACAAGTGACGACTACAGTTGAGGGCAGCCGGATACTTTACCTGCACTCTTGGCAGGCACGTCAACGGCGACCTCGACTTGCTCATCGCCACCGGCTTCGTGTTCTGCGTGCTGGGGCTCGGGCGGTGGTGAGCTAGGCAAGGCTACAGCCGCTACCTCTGCTGGTTCTGGTGCGCTGGTTAGCTCGGGCGAGGGCTCGGGGGCTGGAGGAGCCAACTCGAGTCTTGGCTCGTCCAGCACCACTGCAGTTGCGGGCCTGTCCCAGACAACATAAAGTTTTGATATTTTGAATCTCATACATGGCTAACGACGGGATCCAGAGCAGTGCTTACACGTGAGATCGGGTTATTGCTGGATCCCTGAACGCCAGCCTCAGTGGTTTCTTCACCACGGCGTTTGCAGTTGGAGGTGAAGGCGTACAAGTCGAGGGGGCTGGCAGCGCTGGTGTGATGCTTCTCGTGGTGACAGCCACAACACTCATCGTTGGATGCTGGGCAACCCCAGCCGAGGGCGCCAGCAAACCGGGCGTAGCGCCCGTTGTGGCGATGGCCACGGAACCCACCGCTGGCGGCGGAGCTGCCTCAGCCGAGGGGGCGAGCTGCCCCGATACAGCGCCCGCCACGGCAACTGTTACGTCATTTGCAGGAGAAGGCGACGGGTCCGCCCCATCAGCCTCTGTGGATCTGGCTTTTGGTGCATCATTCCCGGTTGGGGGTGTTTCGACTACCCTCTGTCGCTGGGGGCTGGGCAAAGAAGACGAAGGACTACAAAACAGAGTTGTCATTAGTATTCAGCAGAACAACTCGATACCTTTATAGTTTGACAAGCACTTACCCGGCGAGGTCGGCGGTGTTGGCTTTGCGTTTCCGCATCTCCCGGCGCCGTCGGGGGATTAGAGGCACGTCGTCGGATAATGTTATCGCCATATTCTGGACGGGCCAGAAGTGGGCCGAGGAGCAAGATGGGCCTAGGAGAAGGTTTCGGCACGATTACAGATCGGTTCCCGTACAAGTGTTTGGGGCCAGTAAGGCCATGTAAACTCAGGTTTAGGCAGTTAGGATTCGTGTTGTGTTTGGTTAGGGTTAGTTAAAGAAGGCAAGTCTACGGACTATAAATATGTACCACGAATAAACAAGAAAGAGAGATTCATTGATCAACAACTCACGGCGCATCGCCTCCCCTGTTCCAGGGTTTTCCATCGGGTAAGTGCCATGTGGCCCCCTGATCACGCTTCGCGTGATCGGGGGCGCATTGCTCTTGCCTGTTTACTTCATGTGTTGCTCGTTCTGAAGCCTTGTAGATGGCGAGTAGCATTAGTTATCATAGCACGCATAGAGTAATGTTATTTTATTTGTATCATGATCATGTTCTGCTCATTGTTCTTGCGCGCTCCGCGATCACTGTGCCCGATTATGGATGCAATGGTCGCACCTTGCTTTATTTATGTTGATAGATCCGATCTGTTATGGCTAGTTTCTATTTATTAGGGATTTAGCTCAATATGTGCATGATTAGGCCTTGCAAACGGGTTGAAAGTTCCGGCTGTATGTTAGTATCGGATCTTAGCCTGGGTAGAGGATTCCTTAGGAATCGGCTCTTTAGCTGTTTTTAGGATCTCTGTTTAGGTTGTTTGTTCTGATGCTTTGCGTATTCGTTAGGCTCAATCACGTGTAGGACGTTCCGATCGTGTAGTGAGGGCTTAGTTATCGTGGATTGGATTAGATCAATATCTATAAAGCAAGTTTCATTTCATTATTGTTTACATACGTTATTTGACCCGAAGGTCCGATCCGGTATTGATGCAATCGGCTCTTTACAGCCGATACCGGGGAGGAGTGATGAGCCGATCACGGCTCGGACTAACCTTTACAAGTATCTGTGCTTACAGGAATTTCATGAATCACACCTTCCTGATCAGGTACAGGATCAGGTGGCACGCCTAGCGACTCCAAGCCAGGGTGTGCGCCAGATCGCTGGGCCGTTGACCGAGGGACCGGGGCCCGCCAGCCGTCCCGGAAGCCTCCCGGCTCCTCGTGTTGCCTGTCGTTGCTCGCCGGTGGGTTTCGATCGACAACACATTCTGGCACGCCCGGTGGGACCATCTTCATCGACTTCGTCATCGGCGTTTGGACCATCTTCATCGACTTCGTCATCGGCGTTTACACCATCTTCATCGACTTCGTCATCGGCGTTTGCATCTTCTTCATCGACTTCGTCATCTTCGTCGGCTCTGTCAGTAGTGGTCAGCAGGATGTCAAGGGACGATCCGATCACTTACGAGGAACTCTCTGCTGAACATAAGCAGAAGTACGATGAAATCAAGACTCAGTTTGAAGCCGATCTCATCGGCTCTTTCGAAAGGACTCGCAGCCATGGTGTCAGGTGGAAGGGATTTTCACCTGAAGGTGCTCTTGATGGAGTAGATTTATCTATTCCATCCGAAGATCGTACTATGTCAGGAAGTGAATTATGCGGTGGCTCATTCATTGCACCGACATTCGGAAAGTTTGGTTAATGCTTTCGAGCGTGTGGCTCTGCGTGTGGTCCAGGAGATTATGAAGCATCAACATTCCCCAACTGGACCTACCTTGGGGAGCCATAGGGGAGAATTGCCGTTCCAAACCAGGCCACCGTTGCCTTATACACTTGCAGCTGCAGAATCCCATGGTGCTCCAGCTTATGTAGTTTACAAAGAGGGTGGTGATCCCACGGATCACCAGTTTTTCAGCGAGCCACCCAAGGAGATCCCACATGGTTATGTGTGCGCGTATATACCGGACAGTAACAATCCGGTACGTCCTGTACAGAAGACAATTGGAGGGGTTTCTGGTGCTGATGCGGACAAACAAGCGTGGCTAGCAACTTACGCTACCGGGCCGAGTCATGACAGTATGCACTCGGCCCCTGGGTCACAGACAGCGGAGCAAATCAGCACTATCCTAAGGGATCAGTTCGGCATATTACCAAAGAGGAGAGCGATCGGCTATACTAAGCCATATCCAGGAGATTATGATTTAATCCCGTTACCACCCAAGTATCGGCTCCCCGAGTTCACCAAATTCAGTGGGGCAGAAGGATCTAGCTCCATCGAGCATGTGAGCCGATATTTAGCACAGTTGGGTATGATTTCTGTATCAGATCCATTGCGAGTAAGGTTCTTCTCGCAATCGCTTACAGGACCAGCCTTTGGATGGTACACGTCATTAGGCCCGGACTCCATCCGCACCTGGAAGCAGCTGGAGGAGCAATTTCATATTCAGTATCATTCAGAAGCCGCGGAAGCAGGAATTGCCGATCAGGCGCAGCTCCGACAAAAGCGTGGAGAAACCGTAGCGGAGTTTATTCGACGATTCAGAGAGATGAAGAACAGGTGTTATTCAACACGGATCTCAGAAAAAGAAGCTGTCGAATTGGCATCAGTAGGATTATTAAAGCCGATCAGAGATCTGGCTTTTCAACTGGAGTTCACCTCTTTGGCGCATCTGGTCCAGAAACTGTCGACATATGAGCAGCGTCATCTCGAGTTATACCAAGATAAGTTTAAGCGTCAAGTAGCGGTAGCCAACATGGAAGAAGCCGATGACTCGAAAGAAGAACTGGAGGTGTCAGTTGCTTAGTGGGCTCGTGGCGCAAATCCTGTGCCTTGTAAATGGCTGAAGCAAACTGGTCCTGCAAAAGGGTTTGACTTTGACGTGAGTAAAGTCGAACAAATTTTCGACTTATTACTAAAAGAAAAGCAGTTGAAGTTTCCAGAGGGACATAAACTTCCCACGGCACAGGAATTAAAAGGAAGATCATATTGTAAATGGCATGACTCCTTTACTCACGGCACGAGTGATTGCAAGGAGCTCCGTCGGCAAATCCAATCGGCTATTGAACAGGGCCGGTTGATCTTGGGACAGACCGCCATGAAGGTAGACACTTAGCCTTTTCCTGGTGTAAATATGGTGGAACATCATGATCGGTCTGCAAGGCGACAGTTGGACTTCGCGCTCGGCATCAACATGGCAGGGATGGCGTCGTGATACCAGGCCACCAATAAAGAGGCTGATTCCAGCAATCGGCCCCAAAGGGAGAAAAAAGGATATGTCACAGAAGAACAAGTAAGGTATGTAAGGAATCAACGTCCAACTTCTTCTGATCTTCTCAGGAAATATGAGTATCAGTACCGGCAGCGCCTCCGGCGGGAATCTGAAGATGAGGAATATGAGCATCGCACCGGGAAGCGTTTGAAGAAGCATGAGGATGCTCGTGATCATTGGCACTGCCCATTCTTCAGGTACTGTTGGGATTCCGGTATGAACCGACTGCCTACTGTTAGGGACTGCCCAGAATGTGGATCTATGAAGACAGAGGCAAGGGAATCAGTTTTCGGACGGTTAGGACCTGCGCCAACTCAGCAAGAGCGGGTTCGATCACCACGAAGGGAAGATGAAGAGGAGGATAGGTATCATCGCCCACGTTGGTGCCCGGATGGACTAAACCATTCACAAAAGCGTAGGATTCAGAGGCTACGGAGCTTGGAGGAAGCTGAGGCCAGATACATCGAGACATTGAAGAAAGCGCGACCAGATCTGGCAGAACAGGTTCATTATGTGCAGGAAAAGAAACCGCGCGCTTCAAGGAAAGAATGGCGACCCAAGTCAACAAAAGCCGATAAGAAGGTATCGGCTGATACACACATGGTTTTTGTGCTTCCTGCAGAATTCCATGCCCGGACCTATGAAGAGCCGTCGGTAGCCCAGCTTGATTTGGGACCACGGCCGGTGATATTCGAGAAGCCGCAAGCCAAGAATTACAAGCACTTGAAGGCATTGTATCTCAAAGGGTATATCAATGGTCAGCCCGTTAATAAAATGTTGGTGGATACGGGAGCGGCAGTCAACATTATGCCATATTCAGTTCTGCGCCGATTGGGGCGATCCACCGGAGACTTGATCAAGACCAATGTCACGTTAAGTGACTTTAACGGGCAAACTTCAGAAGCTCAGGGTGTCCTCAGTGTAGATCTCACCATCGGGAGCAAGACCGTCCCGACTTCCTTCTTCGTCGTCAACAGCAAAAGCACCTACAATATCTTACTCGGCAGGGACTGGATCCACACCAACTGTTGTATCCCCTCAACAATGCATCAATGTTTGATCCAATGGGATGGAGATGAAGTGGAGGTAGTCCAGGCAGACGACTCAATCGAGATTTCGCATGCTGCCATGAGCATCTGGGATGCGGAGGACCAAGAGCCAATTTCAGGGATAAGCTTAGAAGGGTGTGATTGCATCGAGGCTACAAAAAACGGAGTAAGGCTGGTCTTATCCACTGGCCTTACAGAATAGAAAAGTTGCATGAAGAGCATCACGATAATGTACCTATTGAGGCCGATTCGCGCAATCGGCCCCCAAAAAATGAATTTTTGGTGACAGGTGTTTTACATAGTTGTCATGGGATGGCCAGCACTGACAGCCGGCCTGATTCTTTTCATAAAAACTTGGAAAATAATGAAATATGTGTATTGGCCGATACTAACGATCGGCTGGAAATCGTTTTGTTATCTTCTTTTCCTATCTGCAGCATTGATCTAACGGAGGACGGGAAGTTAGGATATGGCTTCACATCGGCTGATGAACTTGAAGAAATCGATATTGGTCCCGGGGATAAGCCGCGACCAACGTTCATTAGTAAAAAAATTGCATCCGTCGTTGCGAGAGCCGATGATAACTCTATTGAAGGAATACGCCGATTGCTTTGCCTGGGATTATACAGAGATGCCTGGGCTCGATAGGAGCATAGTGGAGCATCGGCTCCCTCTCAAAAGTGGATTTCGACCGTTCCAACAGCGGATACGTCAGATGAAAGCCGATGTCTTGGTCGAAGTAAAAAAGGAAATAGAGAAAATGATAGAAGCCGGATTTATCAGGGCTTGCAGATATGCCGAATGGATTTCAAGCGTCGTACCTGTACAAAAGAAAGACGGCCAATGGCGGGTTTGCGTGGATTTCAGGGATCTTAATAGGGCCACTCCAAAAGATGAATATCCAATGCCTGTTGCAGAAATATTAATCAATGCAGCTGCCGGCCACAAGATTTTGAGTTTCATGGATGGTAATGCTAGGTACAATCAGATTTTTATGGCCCCCGAAGATATACACAAAACGGCGTTCAGAGTACCCGGAGCGGTGGGGCTGTTCGAGTACGTGGATATGACCTTCGGATTGAAAAATGCCGGTGCAACATATCAGCGTGCCATGAACCACATCTTCCACGACCTAATCAGCAATCTGGTAGAAATCTACATCGATGATGTCGTGGTAAAGTCAGCATCAGTCGAAGGGCACCTGGATGATCTACGGCAAGTTCTGGAACGAACCAGAAAATTCGGGCTCAGGATGAATCCGAAAAAATGCACTTTTGGTGTAATAGCTGGGCAGTTCTTGGGTTTCCTGGTTCATGAAAGAGGAATAGAGATTGGCCTAAAAAGCCAGGAAGCCGTGCGTACTATGGTGCCACCCACTAACAAGAAGGAACTCCAGCAACTTATTGGTAAGATTAACTTCGTCAGGAGGTTTATTTCTAACTTATCTGGGCGGATTGAACCCTTTATGGAATTGGTAAAAATCAAAACCAATGAAGAGTTCCGCTGGGGGCAGAACAACAACGGGCATTTGAAGAAATCAAAGAATATTTGTCGAGACCACCTGTGTTGGTGCCACCACAGCAAGACAGGCCATTTTACATATATTTATCGGTCGGTGACACCTCAATTGCTTCGGTGGTAGTACAATTATATGATGGCAAGGAGAGGGTGGTGTTTTATCTCAGCAGAAGGATGTTGGACGCCGAAGCAAGGTACTCTGACATGGAAAAACTTTGCCTTTGTTTATTTTTTACATGCACCAAGCTTCGTCACATCCTGCTATCGGCTGAGGTAATTATCATCTGCAAATCGGATGTTATAAAACATATGCTATCGGCTCCTGTGTTGAAAGGCCGATTGGGAAAATGGATGTTTGCATTATCAGAATTCGACATCCGATATCAACCCGCGAAGGCAGTTAAAGGGCAAGCATTGGCAGACCTCATTGCTGAGAGGGTTAATACCAACATAGCAGTGCTTTCCATACGAGCCTGGGCTATGTATTTCGATGGATCCGCCTGTGGAGATGGATGTGGAATCGGCATCTTGCTGGTATCGCCTCGGGGGGCAACATACTCTTTCTCAATTAGGTTACCAGCCACTTGTACTAATAACCTTGCAGAGTATGAGGTGGTGCGTAAAGGCATGGAATTGCTTCTGGAGGTCGGAGCTGAAGCCGTAGAGGTCTTCGGAGACTCTAAATTGGTAATCTCCCAACTCACAGAGGACTACAGGTGTGAAAGTGAGCTATTGTTTCCGTTGTGGATGCAATGCCAGGAACTGATAGCCCAGTTCAGGTATATAAATTTTTATTGGATACCTAGAGCTCGGAATGCAGAGGCTAATGATCTCGCGCAGCTGGCTTCAGGATACAAAGCCGATGGGTCAAGACATCAGGTGTATTTCCTGGATCAGGGAGATTGGAGAGCCGATATCTTCAACTACTTGAAGGATTCGGCTCGGGGGGCACCCAGGAAGATACGATATAAAGCCATGAGGTAGGTCCTGATAGGAGATGATATGTTTTACAGGACCTTGGAGGGGCTGTTGCTCAAATGTCTAGGGCCGACTGAGTCCAATCGGCTCCTGCATGAAGTTCATGAAGGAACGTGCGGGACTCATCAGTCAGCTCACAAGATGAAGTGGCTAATCAGGCGGTCAAGATACTACTGGCCCACTATGCTTGAAGATTGTTTTAAGTATTATAAAGGATGTCAAGCATGCCAGAAGTTCGGAAAAATCCAGACGGTGCCAGCGTCCGTAATGAATCCCATTGTTAAACCATGGCCGTTTAGAGGCTGGGGCATGGATATGATCGGCAAAATCAATCCTCCGTCTAGCAAGGGTCACCAGTTCATTTTAGCTATCACAGATTATTTCACCAAATGGGTAGAAGCCGTCCCAATGAAGTTAGTAGCATCCAAAGATGTGATTCAGTTCGTCAAGGAACATGTTATTTACAGATTTGGGATCCCACAAACTATAACAACGGACGGTGGCTCGGTTTTATTTCAGAAGAATTCAAGAAGTTTACTGCTGATATGGGTATCAAGCTGATTAGGTCATCTCCTTATTACACCCAGGCGAATGGGCAAGCTGAAGCATCCAATCAGAGCCTTATCAAATTGATTAAGAGGAAGATCGATGAGTATCCCAGACGCTGGCACGAAGTCTTGTCAGAAGCATTATGGGCATACCGTATATCTTGTCATGGGGCGACAAAAACTTCCCCTTATCATTTGGTCTACGGGCAGGAAGCCGTGTTACCGTGGGAGGTTACAGCCGGGTCCAGGTGCATAGAGTTCCAGAATGACCTATCCGCTGAAGAATATGCTACTCTGATGAGTGATAATGTGGAGGACCTCACGGAACTCAGGTTATGGTCACTAGAGAAGATTAAGGAGAATAAGGCTAAAGTAGCCCGTGCATATAATAAAAAGGTCAAGCCAAAGAATTTCAGGAAGGAGACTTGGTTTGGGAAGCAGTATTACCGTTGGGAACCAAAGACGCAGCGTATGGGCAAGTGGTCCCCAAAACTGGCACGGGCCGTACAGGGTTGACCAGGTCTACCCGGGGAACGCATACATGCTCGAAGAATTGGACGGCGTCAAATTTCCAGTAGCAGTCAACGGCCAACACCTAAAGAAATACTTCCCAAGTATGTGGGCTAACGAACAATGAAGCCGATGGCACCCATCAGGCAAGAAGCCGATGCAACCAGCAGGCTGAGAAGGGGGCGAAGGCTGAATCAACGACGTTGGCATTGGCAAGACAGGAAACGGGAAAAGGCCGATAAGCGTTGATCGGCCGTACGCTAATAGAAAGGATTAGAACAGCCGATGAGGTGCCATCGACTTTTAGAAGTTTTGCTTATGGCAATCAAGCATCACAAATTATCAGACAGCCGATGTGTCACATCGACTCTAGGCTCACTACATGAAAACACAGTGGGTTCACTACATAAAGGTACAAAGTTTATCTTAAACAGGACTACTGAAGGAAAGCGTCTATAGCCAGCGATAGCATCAAGCGGATACGGTCGACCTCAGCAAGTACCGCTTCATCTCTTTCGTCCACCCCCCGGCACCACTTGTTTGCTCAAGTTGCTCAGCTCGGCCAAGTCCGTCTTCAGCTCGGAAATCAAAGCTTCTGCCTCCTGCTTAGAACCCGCAATGAGATCCTTCTCCTCCTGGATGCGCCGCTTGGCGGCCCGGACTTTGGCTTCAAGATCTTCCAGTTCTTTCTCCAAGAGGCGAAGCCGATGGGCAGAAGCAGATGTGTCGACCTTTGCGTCGAGTGCGGCCTTCTTCTTGTTGATCGACTGACACATCTCAGCGATGATGGTCCTTAGGAGTGATTGGGAACGCCAAGTCTCGATCCTGCGGCGAGCTTCTGCCACTTTTGCTTGGAAGGAAGAAAGGTATCCGGCCGGCAAGAGCTTGGCCTGGAGGCTCACAGGGAGCTGGGAACTGACCTCGTCAAGGATCTGTTTAGCTGCACTGGAATCTTGAATCAGGGCGGAGATCGGACCCGACAGAAGATCCTTCACGCGGAGGAGCCGATCGGCAGTGCTGGTCTGGCCCGAGGGAGAGTCATCGGCTTCCAATATGGTCGACCCAATCGTGGCAGGATCAAACGCAAGGAGTTCTGAAAGATCCAGGCTCTGAAGGAAAAAGAGGGTAAGCAAGGCATCGCGGGAGAAGACCAAAGCAATTGCGAAGGATAAGAAAAAGCCATACCTGTCCTGAGAAGGAAGTAGCGATGGCCAACGAAGGGACAATCGGCTCCCGGGGGTGCGTCCTTTCCGAAGGATGAACGATGGCGTAACGCATGGGCAAGTCGGCTCTGCGAGAGGGACATCCGATGAGATGGCGGTCGGCTTCGCGGGACGTACCTCTCGTGCAGGGAATCGGCAATGGCTGAGGCAGTAGAGGGTCCTTCCAAACAGGGGCCAGCAGGAGATGAAGTCATGATCGGCGCCTGCGGGCTTGGCGAGGCAGTTGGGATAACAGCCGATGCGGAAGGATCCTCCAAGATTGTTTGCGCCAGGATCACGGAGAGTGATCAAGGCCCTGATGGGCGCATCCACGTCCTCTGGCACCTCCGAAGATGAGCCCTTCTGGCATGGGGGCTCCTCTCCGCTGGAGACTTCTACAACGGCAGGCTACAAGAGAAGAGAACACCGTTAAGGAAGACATGAATAAAAGTCCGATTGCAAAGAGGAGGGGCCAAACCTGGTTAGTGACTGGAGATGACGGAAGGGGAAGACGGCGTAGCTTCCTTCCGGACCTTTCTGACAAGAATCTTCCTCGTCTTAGCGCGAGCCCGGGGGCAACAGCTTCTAAAAGTCGCTTTCGCTTGGGGTCAACTTGACGGTGCTCGGATGAATCTGCATCACGCTTTTTGAAGGAGGAGGCGCACTCTTGCCGAAGAGAACCACAGGAGCAACCGCCAGGAAGCAAAAGGGCGATCCATCATCGTTCATCGGCTCTGGGCCGTCTTCTTGCTGCAGAAACAGAAAATGGATTCAGGAGGGGTCTAGTAAAAGTTAAAAGAAGAGACGTCAATCAAAAGGCGGTACCTCTCCGGCGGGAATATCATACTCAGGATGGATCTGCTGCAGCATCGGGCCCAGAGCTCTTCGGAAAATGTGAGTTTTCCACATCGACCACCATCCCTCAAAGTCGACGGCCGAAGAAGTTAAAGGAAAGATTGGCAGGGACAGATAAGGGGAGGTCTGTGAACAAGGCTATAGCACCTGTGGGTGGTCAAGGCGTCAGGAAGGTCCACCCTGTTTGATGTCAACAGGTGGAGAAGGAAGTGGGAGGCACTTGCGCAAGACCGAACTGCC